>NC_064420.1:9065000-9087500 GCF_023375975.1 Astyanax mexicanus | reverse complement strand
GCAGTGTTTTCAGGTTAATTTAGGAGCTAGGCCTCAGTTATATAGTGCTCCTGAAGTGTTTTCAGCTCTATTTATATGTTAGGCCTGAGTAATTTAGTGCCTCTCCAGTGTTTTCAGCTCTATTTATATGTTAGGCCTGAGTAATGTAGTGCTTCTGCAGTGTTTTTAGGTATATTGATAAGTTAGGCCTCAGTTATGTAGTGCCGCTGCAGTGTTTTCAGGTCTATTTCTAAGTTAGGCCTGAGTAATGTAGTGCTTCTGCAGTGTGTGCAGGTCTATTTCTAAGTTATGTCTCACCAATATAGTGCTCCTGCAGTGTTTTCAGCTCTATTAATATGTTAGGCCTGAGTAATGTAGTGCCGCTGCAGTGTGTGCAGGTCTATTTCTAAGTTATGTCTCACTAATATAGTGCTGCTGCAGTGTTTTCAGGTCTATTAATATGTTAGGCCTGAGTAATGTAGTGCTCCTGCAGTGTTTTCAGCTCTATTAATATGTTAGGCCTGAGTAATGTAGTGCTTCTGCAGTGTGTGCAGGTCTATTTCTAAGTTATGTCTCACTAATATAGTGCTGCTGCAGTGTTTTCAGGTCTATTTCTAAGTTATGTCTCACTAATATAGTGCTGCTGCAGTGTTTTCAGGTCTATTTCTAAGTTATGTCTCACTAATATAGTGCTCCTGCAGTGTTTTCAGCTCTATTTATATGTTAGGCCTGAGTAATGTAGTGCCTCTCCAGTGTTTTCAGCTCTATTTATATGTTAGGCCTGAGTAATGTAGTGCTTCTGCAGTGTTTTTAGGTATATTGATAAGTTAGGCCTCAGTTATGTAGTGCCGCTGCAGTGTTTTCAGGTCTATTTCTAAGTTAGGCCTGAGTAATGTAGTGCTTCTGCAGTGTGTGCAGGTCTATTTCTAAGTTATGTCTCACCAATATAGTGCTCCTGCAGTGTTTTCAGCTCTATTAATATGTTAGGCCTCAGTAATGTAGCGCTTCTGCAGTGTTTTCAGGTCTATTTCTAAGTTATGTCTCACTAATATAGTGCTCCTGCAGTGTTTTCAGCTCTATTAATATGTTAGGCCTCAGTAATGTAGTGCCTCTGCAGTGTTTTCAGGTCTATTTCTAAGTTAGGCCTGAGTAATGTAGTGCTCCTGCAGTGTTTTCAGCTCTATTAATATGTTAGGCCTCAGTAATGTAGTGCTTCTGCAGTGTTTTCAGGTCTATTTCTAAGTTAGGCCTGAGTAATGTAGTGCTCCTGCAGTGTTTTCAGCTCTATTAATATGTTAGGCCTGAGTAATGTAGTGCTCCTGCAGTGTTTTCAGCTCTATTAATATGTTAGGCCTCAGTAATGTAGTGCTGCTGCAGTGTTTTCAGGTCTATTTCTAAGTTAGGCCTGAGTAATGTAGTGCTCCTGCAGTGTTTTCAGCTCTATTAATATGTTAGGCCTCAGTAATGTAGTGCTCCTGCAGTGTTTTCAGCTCTATTAATATGTTAGGCCTGAGTAATGTAGTGCTGCTGCAGTGTTTTCAGGTCTATTTCTAAGTTATGTCTCACTAATATAGTGCCGCTGCAGTGTTTTCAGCTCTATTAATATGTTAGGCCTCAGTAATGTAGTGCTGCTGCAGTGTTTTCAGGTCTATTTCTAAGTTATGTCTCACTAATATAGTGCTCCTGCAGTGTTTTCAGCTCTATTTATATGTTAGGCCTGAGTAATGTAGTGCCGCTGCAGTGTTTTGAGCTCTATTTATATGTTAGGCCTGAGTAATGTAGTGCCTCTGCAGTGTTTTCAGGTCTATTTCTAAGTTAGGCCTGAGTAATGTAGTGCTCCTGCAGTGTTTTCAGCTCTATTAATATGTTAGGCCTCAGTAATGTAGTGCTTCTGCAGTGTTTTCAGGTCTATTTCTAAGTTAGGCCTGAGTAATGTAGTGCTCCTGCAGTGTTTTCAGCTCTATTAATATGTTAGGCCTGAGTAATGTAGTGCTCCTGCAGTGTTTTCAGCTCTATTAATATGTTAGGCCTCAGTAATGTAGTGCTGCTGCAGTGTTTTCAGGTCTATTTCTAAGTTAGGCCTGAGTAATGTAGTGCTCCTGCAGTGTTTTCAGCTCTATTAATATGTTAGGCCTCAGTAATGTAGTGCTCCTGCAGTGTTTTCAGCTCTATTAATATGTTAGGCCTGAGTAATGTAGTGCTGCTGCAGTGTTTTCAGGTCTATTTCTAAGTTATGTCTCACTAATATAGTGCCGCTGCAGTGTTTTCAGCTCTATTAATATGTTAGGCCTCAGTAATGTAGTGCTGCTGCAGTGTTTTCAGGTCTATTTCTAAGTTATGTCTCACTAATATAGTGCCGCTGCAGTGTTTTCAGCTCTATTAATATGTTAGGCCTCAGTAATGTAGTGCTGCTGCAGTGTTTTCAGGTCTATTTCTAAGTTATGTCTCACTAATATAGTGCTCCTGCAGTGTTTTCAGCTCTATTTATATGTTAGGCCTGAGTAATGTAGTGCCGCTGCAGTGTTTTGAGCTCTATTTATATGTTAGGCCTGAGTAATGTAGTGCCGCTGCAGTGTTTTGAGCTCTATTTATATGTTAGGCCTGAGTAATGTAGTGCCGCTGCAGTGTTTTGAGCTCTATTTATATGTTAGGCCTGAGTAATGTAGTGCCGCTGCAGTGTTTTGAGCTCTATTTATATGTTAGGCCTGAGTAATGTAGTGCTGCTGCAGTGTTTTCAGGTCTATTTCTAAGTTATGTCTCACTAATATAGTGCTCCTGCAGTGTTTTCAGCTCTATTAATATGTTAGGCCTCAGTAATGTAGTGCTTCTGCAGTGTTTTCAGGTCTATTTCTAAGTTAGGCCTGAGTAATGTAGTGCTCCTGCAGTGTTTTCAGCTCTATTAATATGTTAGGCCTCAGTAATGTAGTGCTCCTGCAGTGTTTTCAGCTCTATTAATATGTTAGGCCTGAGTAATGTAGTGCTGCTGCAGTGTTTTCAGCTCTATTTCTAAGTTATGTCTCACTAATGTAGTGCTCCTGCAGTGTTTTCAGCTCTATTAATATGTTAGGCCTCAGTAATGTAGTGCTCCTGCAGTGTTTTCAGCTCTATTAATATGTTAGGCCTGAGTAATGTAGTGCTGCTGCAGTGTTTTCAGCTCTATTTCTAAGTTATGTCTCACTAATGTAGTGCTCCTGCAGTGTTTTCAGCTCTATTAATATGTTAGGCCTCAGTAATGTAGTGCTCCTGCAGTGTTTTCAGCTCTATTAATATGTTAGGCCTGAGTAATGTAGTGCCTCTGCAGTGTTTGTAGGTATATTGATGAGTTAGGCCTCAGTTATGTAGTGCTGCTGCAGCGTGTGCAGGTGTATTTAGAAGCTAGGCCTCAGCCTTCCGATTGACGGAATGTTCATGTAGGCATTTACCTACTGCTATGTTTGGATTGAGTAAAGATTTTACCACAATAAAGGTGTGTCCTCGTGCTCATTTTTTTTCTTCTGTATTAGGGTTATGGGACGTTGGGGTCGTAATGAATTAGGGTTGTAGGGGTTTAGGTTTGTCATGAATTAGGTTTATAATAAATTAGGGTTAGGGGGATTAGGGTTATCATATATTAGGGTTATCATATATTAGGGTTAGGGGGTTAGAGTTAGAACACGTTAGGGTTAGGGGGTTTTAGGGTTATCATATGTTAGGGTTAGGGGGTTTAGGGTTAGAATATGTTAGGGTTAGGGGGTTTTAGGGTTAAAATATGTTAGGGTTAGGGGGCTTAGGGTTAGAATATGTTAGGGTTAGGGGGTTTAGGGTTAGAATATGTTAGGGTTAGGGGGCTTAGGGTTAGAATATGTTAGGGTTAGGGGGTTTAGGGTTAGAATATGTTAGGGTTAGGGGGTTTAGGGTTAAAATATGTTAGGGTTAGGGGGTTTTAGGGTTAAAATATGTTAGGGTTAGGGGGTTTAGGGTTAGAACACGTTAGGGTTAGGGGGTTTAGGGTTAGAATAAATTAGGGTTAGGGGGCTTAGGGTTAGAACACATTAGGGTTAGGGCTGGTGGAGGGCCGGTGTTTGGGGGATTTAGGGCTCGTTAACGGAGCGGCGATTCGAATCAGGTGCGCCTAACGGGCCGCGCCCGGAGCCCGGGCCCCACAAGAGCCGAGCTCCCCACGAGGAGCGCCGATCCGAGTGCGGGGCGCCGGCGACGAAGACCGGACGGCGACAAAGACGCGTGGGAGTCGACTGCGGGAGTCGGCCATTCGCGCAACACACCGCGCGCGCACTGTGCTTTACGCACTCCACAAGGGCGCCCCGCAACACCAGCTAAACTACGCACACGCGCCTCACACACCCAACACGCTCTCGCCCACACTTTCCTCCACCGACGCCCACGCCGTTCGCCCCGCTCACGATCCCCTTTCACGACATTATTACACGATAAGCACGCCAAGTCCGCCGTTGCCCGTTCGGAGCGCGGCCGGCTCGGCACGCTTCGGGGAGCGCCGCGAGAAACGCGCCGTCCGCACGCCGCCCTTTCCGCCTCCACGACACGCGAGGGGGCCTCTCGCAGGCGGGAGAGCGCTTTAACGCTCGCCAAGTTGGCCACGCGCGCGGATTTCGTGCGAGAAACGCAGCGAGAAAACACAACGCGAGCCTGCAGCTGCGCCACGGCTGCGCAGCGCTGGCCGGGTTGAGTCTACAACGTTCTCATGCGGCGCTTAAGGGCCGCCCCCCTCGCCGCTGAGGGAGGTTCCACAGAACGCTACTGCAGCAGACACACAGTGCTCGCTCTCGCACGCAGCAAAGCAGAACGATGGCAGAAGTCGCTCCCGCCCCAGCCGCCTCGGCGCCCGCCAAGGCCCCCAAGAAGAAGGCCGCCGCCCGCCCCAAGAAGGCCGGCCCCAGCGTCGGCGAGCTTATCGTCAAGGCCGTCTCGGCATCCAAGGAGAGGAGCGGCGTGTCTCTCGCCGCCCTGAAGAAAGCCCTGGCCGCCGGCGGCTACGACGTGGAGAAGAACAACTCTCGCGTTAAGATCGCCGTCAAGAGCCTCGTCACCAAGGGCACTCTGGTGCAGACCAAAGGCACCGGCGCGTCGGGCTCTTTCAAGCTCAACAAGAAACAGGCCGAGGCCAAGAAGAAGCCGGCCAAGAAGGTTGCTCCTAAAGCCAAGAAGCCCGCCGCCAAGAAACCGGCTGCCGCGAAGAAACCCAAGAAGGTAGCGGCCAAGAAGCCCGCCGCGGCCAAGAAGTCTCCCAAAAAGGCCAAGAAACCGGCAGCGGCTGCGAAGAAGGCGACCAAGAGCCCCAAGAAGGCGAAGAAGCCGGCGGCTCCCAAGAAAGCCACCAAGAGCCCAAAGAAAGCCAAGGCTGTCAAGCCCAAGGCGGCCAAGCCCAAGGCGGCGAAGCCGAAGAAGGCTGCCCCCAAGAAGAAGTAAACGGTGCCGTTTACCTTCATGTTTTGTTCCTCTCTAACAACGGCTCTTTTAAGAGCCACCCACAGTTTCATATCAAAGAGCTTCCTTCATATCATGTATCGAAAGCACATAACGGTGTTTAATGCGTATGATGTATGACACTGTTTATCATTACAATTCTCATTTTAACATACAAATAAGGCACGACCTCAGCCACTGTAGGTATTCGTTTCATCCGTTTGTTTTATTTATTATTGTAACTTTGGTTTCATTTGAGCGGGAAGGCGAAAGTCTCCGTCTTCAGCCATTCGGTCTCTGTCTCACACACAAAGCAGGCAGCACGAGGAGGAGGGGGGAGTGGGGGCCCAAAGCGAGCAGCGGAGGGCGGGCGCTAGCGTTTGACGGCGGACACGCCATTGGCTGTCGCTCCGCCAAGCGTCTACACTAGCGGCTGCGCGAAGAGGAGGGGAAGGAGGGGGGAGCGGGCGCTGGAGTTCGACGGCGGCAACGCCATTGGCTGTTGCTGCGCGAGGCTTGTAGCCAATAGGAACGTAGGCGCTTTTGCTTTATCAACAGCGCCCGGGAGCCCGCTGCTTTATTTCAGTATTGTTCAGCGAACACATCTGAGCTGCATCATGAGCGGAAGAGGCAAAACCGGCGGAAAGGCAAGGGCCAAGTCCAAGACTCGCTCCTCCCGCGCCGGGCTCCAGTTCCCCGTGGGCCGTGTGCACAGGCTCCTGCGCAAAGGAAACTACGCCGAGCGTGTTGGCGCCGGCGCCCCCGTCTACCTTGCGGCTGTCCTGGAGTATCTTACAGCTGAGATTCTCGAGTTGGCCGGCAACGCTGCCCGCGACAACAAGAAGACTCGTATCATCCCCCGTCATCTGCAGCTGGCTGTTCGCAACGACGAGGAGTTGAACAAACTGCTCGGAGGAGTTACCATCGCCCAGGGTGGTGTGCTGCCCAACATTCAGGCTGTGCTTCTCCCCAAGAAAACCGAGAAGGCGGTCAAGGCCAAGTAAATCTCCGCTTTCCGCTTCTTTGTCCATACCCAAAGGCTCTTTTAAGAGCCACCCAACTCTACTCAAAAAGTGCTATGTTTCCTCCCCAGTAACAATACACATTATACATGTAATTCCCAAAGGGAGAAGGCTAATTATATATATATATATATATATAATGTACATATGTGTACGTAAAAAAAAATATATATATATATGTATGTGTATATATATATATATATATATATATGTGTATTATATATAATGTGTGTGTGTGTATATTTAAGTATATATATTTAAGTGTATATATTTATATATATATAAACTTACGCGCGCACACACACACTATACTAAGCTGTGAGCAATAGGTAACACCAGTACACTTTCAAATCATAACAATCCCTATACACACGGCATTATTTTGAGTATACAGCTGTACACGGCTGTTTGTAATTGATTACAAGGTTATTGAATAAGAATTATTAAATTAAGCAATGGGAGCGCTTAAATTGCTTTATATATATTATAATTAAACCCAGAATGGACTGCAGGAAGCCGCCAGTTTGTTCTATACGCAGTATTTTGCGTTTGGGCTCTCCGTGCGAAACGGCCAATAGGAAGGGCGCAGATCCAAGACGCCCAATCAGCGAGTAGCGGCTCTAAAGCATAAAAGGGCCGTGAGGAGGCGAGGCGCGTTATTCTCTTTACAGAGCTCAGCGCGATGGCAAGAACGAAGCAGACCGCCCGCAAGTCCACCGGTGGCAAAGCCCCGAGGAAGCAGCTGGCCACCAAGGCAGCCCGCAAGAGCGCACCGGCTACCGGCGGCGTGAAGAAACCTCACCGTTACAGGCCCGGCACCGTCGCTCTCAGGGAGATCCGCCGCTACCAGAAATCCACTGAGCTGCTGATCCGCAAGCTGCCCTTCCAGCGCCTGGTGCGTGAGATCGCTCAGGACTTCAAGACCGATCTGCGCTTCCAGAGCTCCGCCGTCATGGCTCTGCAGGAGGCCAGCGAGGCGTACTTGGTGGGTCTGTTTGAAGACACTAACCTGTGCGCCATCCACGCCAAGAGAGTCACCATTATGCCTAAGGACATCCAGCTGGCCCGCCGTATCCGCGGAGAGCGCGCTTAAACGGAGCGCTTTGACGTTTTCCCTTAATACCCAACGGCTCTTTTAAGAGCCACCTACCTGTGTCCGTGCCAAAAGAGTTGTTTTTCTACATGCTTTTTATATGCCAGTATGAAAAAGTAGTACTAATTGTGTACTCAAAACTATGAATAATTTTGACATAACGTATATTTTAGAACTATTTCGCGCCTTTTTAATAGTCAGCAATTACTATATCTTACTGCAATGGATAAATAAATATAAACACACAAGCACAATAATTATGAGCACATTATTGGTGAAATAATAGAGAAATGAATCTATATATATATTATGTGTGTGTGCGTGTGTATTGAGGGAAGTGCTGCATGTAACATTGATGGAGCTTGGATGCCACCGTGCGGTTCAACTGCACCATTGCATGCACTGTTATAAGTTGCAAGAGTTCTGTTATAAGTAAGTGTGTGTGTGTTTACATAAATCGAACTCTTATTACTGAAAATGGCAATGTTTCACTATACGGTGGCATCCATCAGTGTTACAACATGTACAATTTAATATGTACACACATTGATATACTCGGTAATATTGTCATATTCTCTCTCTATATTAAAATATACCTAGCTACATATATATATGATATACAGAGAGAGAGAGAAAGAGGTCTTAAAACATGAAAACATACGTATATAAATATATTGTAAGTCTCATGATACGTCCATAATATATAAATCAAGTAAACCTCACGATTGGTGCCGTTTAACTATATATATATATATATATATATATATATATATATATATATATATATATATATATATATATATATATATATATATATATATATATATATATATATATATTTTTTTTTTATTTATTTTTTTTTTTTTTTGCCACCAATCGTGAGGTTTACTTGATTTATATATTATGGACGTATCATAAGACTTACAATATATTTATATACGTATGTTTTCATGTTTTAAGAGCTCTCTGTCTCTCTGTGTATGTATATATATATATATATATATATATATATATATATATCATTTATAGAAACCTTTTATATACTGTTCATATATACACATATATACGTGTTTGTGTGTGTGTGTGTGTGTGTGTGTGTGTGTGTGGTTAAACAGCGCAATTGCATTGATGAGGCTTAGTACCTTTTTATATGGACATGTAACATAAGACTTGCTTCACTTTGTATATATAAGTGAATGTTGAGCTGACTACTTCACGTTTTAAGAGTTAGGATGCCACCATGTGGTTAAAGTTCTGTATTGCATTGCTCAAGAATGCAATACAGAACATATATATATATATATACAGGTATATATATATATATATATATATATATATATATATATATATATATATATATATAATTCTTGAGCAATGAAATACAGATATGTATATATACTTTTTTTTCTTTTTTATGGAAAGAAAATGAGATATTCATGCAAACACACGCACACATACATATTAAGGCAATGTGTCTTTGCAATGTTTGAGCATATCTTGTGGCTGTGTATGAGACTATGTACAAAACCAAATTGAGTCTGACTCAATCTGATAATCTGATCATAATAATGTTCATTAATACATGACTAATAATAAAATATTAATTATACATATTGATAACAAGCACTAATAGCAATAAATTATGAATAAAAAACTATTAATAGTGAATAAAATGAGTAATACTAACATTAATAATAGTAATACAAATTACTTATATTAACATTTATAATTCTACTACTGCTACTACTACTACTAATAATAATAATAATAATAATAACAATCATAATGATACTACTAATAAAAATAATAATGATTTCTTCATCATTATTTATTAATAAAGATTTGTAAATAATTATTAAACGTAAAACAAAACAATATTAACATTAATAATAGTAATGATATTATGGCGTTCATAATTATAATAATAACAATAATAATAACAATAATAATAATGATAATAATAATAATAATAATAATAATAATAATAATAATAATAATAATTATTATTATTATTATTATTATTATTATTATTATCATTATTATTATTATTATTATTATTATTATTATTATTATTATTAGCACTACTTATAAAGTATATATATCTTATAGAGAGATATATTATATGTTTATTCTCCGGCCACGAGTGGAGTGTCTGGAGTGCTAGTTTGTTGGCTTTCTGGCCTGCTAGCTGGGTGAGTGAAGCTAAATTAGCGATTAGCATGTACCATTAATTTGGCCAAATATACAGCACAAAACTAGCAGGTAGGTGTTCATACTGTCCCCTGTGTATGTATGTTATATTGTATAAATAGTGTATTTAGCCACAGTGGTGTTGAAACTCTCCTACAGGAGCGGTTGCTATGGCTTCCGAATAGGTAACTAGGCGCTAGCATAGCATAGCTTAGCTTAGCCTGAAGGTTTGTTTACGTTTTTGCTGTTCACAAAATGGCGGCCATTCCCTTCTCTAGGTCAGAGGTCACAAGGTACAGTGAATTTGATGTTTAGTTTATTCATGTAATTGCATTAAATTCTCATTTTAAGGGCAAAGTTTAACTGCAATGTCCATTCCCCCATTCTCTAAAAAGCTAGCGTTTGTGGATATTTTGTTTTCCTTAAATGGCCGTCATTTGGTGTAATTCTGCTCGCTAACTATTACTTACACTAAGTCAGGAGGCACTAACCCTTTTAATGTCTAATGATTTTGGATAGAAAAATGACATAATTTTTGGAGCTAAGGTTAAAGGCAAGATTTAAACCGCTACTCTCTGACAAGTGAAACAAGTATTTTAAGAAATATTTTTTTTCTTTACTAATTATGTCATTAGCGTTCTGTCCAATTTTGACGGTGTATTTTAATGTGTGTTAATATGTGTAATAATAATTCTAACATGGATAATGTTAAATGTGTTGTGTGTGTGTGTGTATATATGTGTGTGTGAGTTGTTTATTTATTTAATGCTATCTCTATATAACATTGAAATAGGTTTAATGTACTGATCTTGTTACTTGTTGTTTTGTCTTTTTGTGTGTGGTTTGTGAGACAGTTATAGGGGATATGTTTTTTGGTTGGAGCTTGGAGCCCGTCTGCTGGTCGAACGCATACACTGCAGAGATTTATGAATGAGTGAGTGAGAATACAAATCTTTTTACCTGTTTTGTAATGTTTTATTTGTTTACGTGAATTTGGAATATGAGGGCCACATATGGTGGTGTAATTGTGTTAGTTCACATGGATCAGGAGGATTTTTAACTGAACCAAATATTTTATGTGTAGAGTGAGCGAAAAGGTTCGAATAATAACAAATATTTGATTTGTTGTAAATTATTTTCAACTCCCAGCTCAATTTTTGAAGTACTTTAGAGGTACACATTAGTAGAAGTTTAATAACCTCTGTAATTGAGTCCACTTAGTTTGACGAATACACTATAAAAATTGTTTCTATTTGATAAAATATACATGATACACAGTATTCATGCTTCGTGTGTTCCACATTTTGGATTTCCAAAAGCTGATTATTATCCATGAGAACACAGGCTGTCTCTGAGAAACATACTTACTCACTACTACTACTACTACTACTACTACTACTACTAATAATAATAATAATAATAATAATAATGATTATTATTATTATTAGTATTATTATTATTATTAGTAGTAGTAGTAGTAGTAGTAGTAGTATGGTTGTTGTTGTTTTTTATTTATTTATTTATTTATGTATTTATTTATTCGAGTGTTCCAACACTCTGTGATTTAGAGCTTCTTAGAGTCTCTGAGAAACATACTTAGTCAGAAGACTCCTCCTACTACTACTACTACTACTAATAATAATAATAATAATAATAAATATTGTTAATATTATGATTATTATTATTATTATTATTATTATTAGTAGTAGTAGTAGTAGTAGTATTGTGATTGTTGGTGTTATTGTTATTATTTGTAGTATTATTATGGTTGTTGTTGTTTATTTGTTTATTTATTTGACTGTTCCTACACCTCTCTTGAGCGAGAACAATCTGTGATTTAGAGCTTATTGCGTTATATTACGACCCTCGTGTAAGAAGTGAGAGGTTTCTGACCCATAGCTTATTTCAAGAGGTTGCGTACAAATGTGTACTTTTCATCACAACTTGATAAGGACGTTTTTATCTTTTAAATATTACCATATAAAGATAGCTAGATATTCGTTGTCTGTTTTTGTGTGTTTTGACAGACAGTTCTAGGGGGGATGTTTTTTGGTGGAGCTTGGAGGCCATCTCCTGGTGGAACGCAGACACTGCAGGGATTTATGAATGAGTGAGAGAGCATACAAATCTTTTTACCTGTTTTGTAATGTTTAATTTGTTTACATGAATTTGGATTATGAGGGTTGTCTAATCCTGTTAATTCTCATGGATCAAGAGAGTTTTTATTAACTGATCTAAATATTTTCAGTGTAGAGTGAGAAAAAAGGATTGGGGCATATTCCAAATAATTGATAGAAAATAAACAAAACTCCCAGCACAAGTTTGGAAGTACTTTAGAAGTACACATTCATAGAAGTTTAATGAACTCGTAAATAAAATTAATACACCTAGTTTGACGAATACACTTTCCAAAATTGCTTATATTTGATAAAACATACATGATACACAGTAATCGTGCTTTTTGTGTTCCACACTTTGGATTTCTCAAGGCATATTACTATTATTATTATGATTATTATGATTATGATGATGTAGAAAAGTGCTGTCTTTAGCTTCTCTGTTGAATGTTCGTTGATCCAGGAATTCAGTCGACACGGAGATTGAGAGTGAACAAGTATGATTTATTTCAGATATCTGGGAAGAACAAATACAGGCAAAGCATCCTAGCCTAAGCTAGTAAGTCGCCCCCAGTTCTTCTGCCTCGTGCTGATCTGACTCCAATATATATACCCTCCTGTGACGTATCTTGAGTTACTTGGCATGAATGAGTAATACTTCTGTTTTTCTAATTATTAGTCCATTTTTAGTTTTATTCAGTCTTTCTCAGAACTCGTTTTATTTAGACCTTCTCGGAACTTCTGTTTGACCTTTGCCCAGTAGGCTTTCTGGGGAATCGTGAGTTGCCAAAAACACTGCTCGGGAAGTTTCAATTCCCCTAAGTGGCGGGCCTTTGGTTAAACGAGGTTCTATTATGGGTTATTGATTCCCCTGCTCAATGAAGAAGGGAAGATTCAGTTCCCCTTTGTGGCAGGCCCCATGGGTTATTAATTCCCCTGCTCAATGAACTTCCCCTATTTGTGGCGGGCCATGGTTAATTAACATTCACATTGTCTCACTGTGTATCTGCAGTAAGTTTTAGTTCATACTCTCCGTTTTATAATGGTATCGTTATATCTACCGTAAGATTAGTTAGTTAGTATATCTTAAACAAAGCTTGAAGTTGTATGTATAACTTTTCAGAGTAATCTTTTAATGTAAGGTTACAAAATGTACTCTATTCACTAGTTTCAATCCAGCTAAAAAGAGGAACCCTGTAGTCTGTACTTTATTCATTAGTTTCAATCTAGCTGAAAAGAGGAACCCTGCAGTCTGCCACGCTCTGGGACCGCAAGATGTTTTTACCATTAAAAAGAGGAAGCATGTTTTCTACAGTTGACCCGGTCAAGGGTCTCTTGGGTCAGTGCTGCTGAGATGAGAGATTCTTTTAAGCAAGTATATGATGTGTCTACGTGTGGAATACGATGTGTCTACGTGTGGAATACGATGTGTCTACGTGTGGATTAGTAACTAAGTATTAATGTTTACGAGAAGATGACGAGAATATAGAGTATAGCTTACATAGATATATTTGTGTAATATGTGCTTTAATTATCTAAGCTAAGGCTTTAGCAAGCATGATTATTGTAAGGTAAGCTCTAGCATGATTATTATAAGGTAAGCTTGTTATTTTAAGGCCAATCTTCCACAATTCCTCCTTTTGGCCTGTCCTAAGACAGGTCAACACTAAGCTCGAAGTCAAGCTCGAAGTCTACAGAACCCCCGTGGTTCTCTGGGCTAGCATCCAATAGTGACATCATATAATCAGGCGGCCGCTGTTTGTCGTCAAACATTTTAACAATGGTACGCTCTATGAGGGTTCGTAAGCAAGGAATACAGCAGCATCCGCATGTGACTATGATGGCCACAAATATTGCAAGAGCAGATGCCAGTGATAAAAACACAGCCTTCCACTGGCCAAAAGTTCTATCTAACCAGTTGGTAAGCGGATTGTTTACCCCTGTGTTATCTGTCATTTCTTTTGAGAGTGCCTTAAGGGCGTCCAAAGCTTTTGTTACGGACCCATCAGGTGCAGTGTTGTTAGGAATTACGGTACAGCACTCGGTTTTAGACTCAGTTCTAATCATGTGACACACCCCTCCTTTTTCAGCCAATAGCATGTCCAGAGCTATCCTATTTTGAATGGTCATTAGTGACGTTGCAGACAATTGGGATGCTAATCCTGTTACCGCTACTCCAGTTATATTAGCCAATCTCATTACCTGATAATTGACGTAATTAATTCGGTCAACATTTTTATTGGGAGTAATCCAGATTAAGATACTTTCAAATCCGGCTGAAACCTGGTCCACTAATTTATGTTCATCCGGAACGCCCCTCGGAACCCCAATCGAGTCTATATATGTGGGTGTGTTTTTAGTAAGATCGAATGAAACGTCACGTCTACTTCTGGATCCATGTAGCGTAGGTTTCCCAGTACTGGGACCAAACAGGGTAATTGGAGATAACAGTCTAACCATAGCACACAGGCCCTTGCTCCATATAGGGAGTCTCAGCAACAATGTGGAACTGCCACAATAATAGTAAAGCCCCGCCCTGTTGAATTCTTACCCTTACAGTCAATTACGTCACATAGGTCGAAATTGTATGCTGTTTTAGTATTTATAACATATTCTATATTAATTCCCTTAAACTTCTTCACACATGCGTTTTGGTTATCTGTTGAGCGTTTAGTCCTGTGAAAGTTATTATTACCTGAACGGGCCTTATTTGTGGTGTAGTTAGTTGTAGGGTCTACAGCTGTCGTGCCATTGTTCTTACTAGTTGGTTCAGCGCTTGTCTGGATCGCTATCTCTACCCAGATCATGCCAACCACCAATACTACCAATAGTACTTTCAACCATGTTGGAATCAATCCCATCTGTAGATTTGACCAGCTTAGGCAATCCCCATTCCTTTCTTCAGTCCTGCCCCCACCCCGTCTGCCATACCATGCCATAGCTAAAACAAGTGTGTTCCCCCTAATGAGTAAATAGTTGATTATAGCCCTATATGTGTATGTGTAAAGGTGTAAAAGTTCAGTTCTTCAACTCCCCAGGGAGTCTCAGGGTGGTAATTCAGGTGGCGCAGGTTGGTGCCCTAGGTGGCACTAGTTGATCTGCGCTGGAGGCGAGAGGTAGACTACCCTCGACGTGCCCCTGGCCTCAGGGGATTATTCTGCCCCTATGTTGGTTGAGGCCTCCTTTTCTGCCTCTTTTGATCTGGTTATCTTGGCTTGTGGTTGATCAGCAGGCCGACACTGGGAGAGATGATACCAGGAAGTGCCTTTGCCGTCCAGCCGGACTGCGTGGCTTGTCCTCTCCGCCATCCGGAATGGGCCTGTCCACCTGGGTTCCAACCACTTCCGCTTTATGACTCTCAGGTATACCCACGGAGTTATGGCCAACTCGGGGGTGTTGTCCTCCTCTTGCGTCTGCTCCCGTGTGTTCTGTACCTGTACAGAAAAAGCTTCACATACAGCTTTTAACTTATTGAACACTTGATCGTAACCTTGGTTGGCAGTGCCATGAGGTAGTTCGGATGGGGCTTTTAGTGCAGTTTGCGGCCCCGGGAATGCTACGCCTCTGACCAGTTCAAATGGGGAGAAGCCGGTGCTTCGGTTCACTGAACTCCTAATGCTGATCAGGGCAATTGGTAAGGCATCAAGCCAATTCATGCCTGTGGTCAGTTTAATTTTTGCTAGTTTGGCCTTCAGATTTTGATTCATCCGCTCCACCTGACCCTGTGAGGCGGGGTGATATACAGAACCATAGCTATGGCGCAAGCCCAACGCTTGCTCTACCCACTGCAGTGTTTTGCTGGTAAAATGTGTCCCGTTATCCGAGTGGATTTTCCTAGGAAACCCATGTTGTGGAATCCAGTGGTTGATCAACATTTTGCAAACTGAGCGAGCATCCTCCTTAATGGTAGGAATTGCCTCAACCCACCCTGAACCTATATGTTTATTATCATTGCTCCATGCAAAGTTTTAATGATTAGCTGCTCTATTCTCCCATTCATCTCCACACTGATTGATAGAATATCAGGGCCCAAAGTTTTAAATTCTGCACAAACTACACATAATGTGGCTTCTGTGTCAGGAATGGTTCCATGTTGATGTACTGGGCTTTCTTGGGTTACTTTTGCTTGGACTTTAGCATCACCGCTCGTGGCTATATTATTTTACCTGCCACTTTAATTTTTCTGCGGTGTGCTATTTATTAAGAAATTATGATTCCGACTTTATTCAGTTCCCAAGATTTTATAAAGCCTTGATTTCTAGATTTAGTTGATTTTATTTAGTGCTTTAAGAATTGGGATAAGTGGAACGTGATTATTTTTCTCTGTATCAATCGTTCCATTACAAACAATAATATTATCAATATTAATAAACACAGATGTTATGCTTTGCTTTGTCCACGTTATTATAGCAAATAAATCCGAACAATGCTTAACATTTACTTTTCAATATTTTCAATATGTATTTATGCATATACAATGCCAAGCAGATTGCTTTTCACAATTATCAACAATACATCTATTTCCTTAAACAATTTATCAAATCTCACTTACTGTTTCCCTTGCTCAAAAAGTGGCTCACATGTTGAATAGTGAAAGTTCAATTTTGTAATTTCTAAGTTTCTTATTTCTTCTTTTTAAATTAGGATTGAGTGTGTCTTAAAGTTAAGACTGTTACAATATTGCTGAAAGTAATTGCTCATCTGCATAGAGGTTGTTTTAAAACCAAACTGTAAAAAGATAAACAAGCTAAAATTTTTTAAAAATGCTCTATATCTGTAAAATAATGATTGGTCAAAAAATTTTAGTAATAGTGGTGAGGGATGAAAAAGGTAATAGGTTTAAAAAAATAAATAAATAAATAAATAAATAAAAATATAAAATAATTGTTGGGCAAATAATGGTGGTAATAATGATCATCTATTTACATCTCCCCCTTTTTCTGAAACAGAATTTCTGTTTCAGAGAACTTAACGCAAAATTTCTTCACCCTCTTTACTGTCCATCTGTGTGGTCTACCCTGCCCAAGCCTCCACTGACACACACCCCATCACTTCATTCATCCACTCACTCTCCCCCTGGGCTGCGCTTCCCTGCCACGATGTTTTCTCCATTTTCTGTCAAAATGCATGTGGTGGTCAGATCGAGACTGTGCCTGTCTTAGGTTGTCCCTGTGTAATATGTTGGGATCTTACCCGTCCTTGGCTAACCAGCCTAGCCCACTGAACCACACAGCGTAGCAGCACTGTTTTATCAACATTCAGTGCCGTAGTGTTCCTGCAGGGCACAGCTAGGGAGCACAAACCCAGGTATGTCATACTGTCATAAACTCACACTCTGGTGTTCACCGTGAAAGCCTGTGCAAGGCACCGAGTATCCATGGTTTATTATTTGTTATTATTGTATACAGATTTTCCTTATTACCATCAGTATCACCCTTTTTCTCCCACTAAATTTTGCTTAAATTATTTGCTTTGATGCCACTGCTCTGGAATAGACCCAAAAGAGTGCATGTCAATGAATAATTATTCAGATTTGGCATCTGTATCTCACAGATGTACCGCAAGGTTAAATTTTGGTCCAGTTTCATTTAATCTATATACATAAATTATATTGGTGGCTCTGCTTCTCAGATTGCAAACTTTACCATTATGCAGATGAAACAATGTTATATTGCTTAGCTGATTTTGTTCATGCTACAGCCAGAAAATTATGCATTTGTTTTATAGGTGGCATTGTATAAGCATGAAAACTAAATTTATGCTGTTTTCCAGATCTCTTTCTAGTCTAATTGTAATACCGTAAAGCAAAACAGAGAGCTGCATTTTTAAATACACTTTATTTCCCCTTATTTAAAATGAGAAAGACCCAATTCACTAATGCTTGTATTACATCCAATACTGAGTTTCATTTTCAAATAAATAAGGTCTTTCCTCATTGGTTTCTGAAATCAACTATCCCTCTTAAGAGGATCAAAATGTCGGCATAGCCTGAGATACATGAGAACATAGAGAAATTTGATATTACATCCGTCTTATATCAGTCTCATTCAGCTAGGACTGAACTGAGATCAGTCTGAATAAGAAACGAATAGTAAGATAATTGACTAAACCACCTGATAGAAAAAGCTGTGTTTGGAACTGATTATTTAACAATCAAACAAGAAACCATGTTTATTTGTCCTGCTCTGAGGACATCTGACACAGCAGTACTGCATGGCATAGTATATTTTGGAATTTCCAGCATACATCTTCTGTACAATATTATTATAATATAATGTAGTTAATAGTGAACTATATGGGGAAAAATGTACTGCTCAGTTTTTACAAAGCACTGCAAAAATGGCCAATGCAAATTGCTTAGTATTTCTGCAATAGGAAACGATTCCGACACCGCCACACACATTCATTATTTCCATTATTAGATTTGCTTATAGAATATAGAGTTAGACATATGTCCCTGTTAGGTTAGGGCCCCCAAGATATAGTCCAATACCCAAAATGAAGCTAATTATTTTCCTCAATTCTGACTCCCCCTTTCTGTGTTTTATTTTTTATTTGTTTTGCTAACCAACCCCATAATCCCTTTATTAAGTTCTCTAAATTCTCTAATTATCTATCCAGTCACACACCTTCTCTGACATTATTCAACAACTTAATTATTTATATTAACACTTCCCCAACCTTGCTTACATTAAAGTACACTGTACTCATGATTGGGTATTCACATTTTCACATTTTCATTTTAGAACTGTCTTATAACGTATGCATATGTATATTATATTATATTTCTATTTCACATTAGTCACTGTCATAATAGATGTCATTGCACTTTACTCTGTTAATTATTTAATTATTTATGACCATTAGTAATAACTACTGCACTGCTCCGTGTACAGATAGATCTTTACCTTGTATAGTTAGGTTTTTTATATCCTTATTATTTTCTTATATATATATATATATCTATCTACCCATACAAAAGCCTTTTCCCCCTGTTCACCTCTGTCCCCCATTTTCACTGTGTATTACTCTATTTCCCTACTGAACTTATGTTCTATTTTCTATGATATCTCACAAGTGTTAATTCACAAATAACCAACCTCTCAGTCTAAACCCAATAGGCTGGACCAACTCCACCTACTTCACCTCGGACTCCTCCCCTGCAGTGGGACTCATCCATTCCTATTTCGTTGTCACACAAGATTTCGTACACTCAACCAATCACACCGCTCACAGGAGCCCCGCTCACACACAGTTTCACACACACTCCAACACATACGCACACACTTCTGTTTCACGCCCTCAGTCTTACACACACTCTTTTAATTCGCTGCCATACACTTTCACACTCACTGGTACACTTTTAATCCCTGTAACAGACACTCGTACACCCTTTTGCTGTGCCTATTCAGTCATCATCACTTAAACAAGTGGATTACACCCATTGTTCTGTAGAATGTACCGCCCGCGCACAAATCACATGCAACAATTAAATCAACAAGTAACAATTGCTTTACCAAGTTGTACAATACCAAGAGCATATGTATTTTTATTTTGTTTTTGTTTGTTTTTATTTAAACTACATACTCTTTCCTACTTTCCTGCTCCTGAGCAGAAAACACTACTTCAGAGTATTTCAGTGCTCGTTCTTTAAGCTAAAAAACTTAAAATAAAGAAAATAAAAAAGTTTTAAAAATCTCCCAGCAGTTTGTATAACTGTCTGGGTTTAAGGTGGACCACGCCTAAGGAAGGACCCTCTCTCTTTCCCGGCAATTATCCCACCTTGATCAGGGGTGGGGGGGGTACGCCGCCTCCCAGTCCTTTTATTTTATTTAGAATTGACCACTTTCAAGGAACCCCACGTCCTAGCCTTTAATCTAACCCAATATGGGCAGATTTGGGTACGCCAGCACCCGGTCTCATTAGCACTGTTTTCCTTATCCTTTATCCTTTTTCCTTTTATCCTTTTATCCTTTATACCGGTTTCTTAAACATAAAATAGAAGAGAAAATAATAATAAAAAAGTTTAGTTGTTCAATCCAATTTACCAGGATTAAGCTTACTGGATCCCATCACTCATTCTGTTTTAAATATCCAATATGCAGATTTTTTAATAAAAAGGCAATCTGCTCACCTGTGTAGGATGGGCCCAAATGAGTGAAGAAATCTGTCAGCTGTGTCCTCGCCGGCCGAAACCCTGGATCGCACGTCGGAAGGTCACCAAATTGTAGAAAAGTGCTGTCTTTAGCTTCTCTGTTGAATGTTCGTTGATCCAGGAATTCAGTCGACACGGAGATTGAGAGTGAACAAGTATGATTTATTTCAGATATCTGGGAAGAACAAATACAGGCAAAGCATCCTAGCCTAAGCTAGTAAGTCGCCCCCAGTTCTTCTGCCTCGTGCTGATCTGACTCCAATATATATACCCTCCTGTGACGTATCTTGAGTTACTTGGCATGAATGAGTAATACTTCTGTTTTTCTAATTATTAGTCCATTTTTAGTTTTATTCAGTCTTTCTCAGAACTCGTTTTATTTAGACCTTCTCGGAACTTCTGTTTGACCTTTGCCCAGTAGGCTTTCTGGGGAATCGTGAGTTGCCAAAAACACTGCTCGGGAAGTTTCAATTCCCCTAAGTGGCGGGCCTTTGGTTAAACGAGGTTCTATTATGGGTTATTGATTCCCCTGCTCAATGAAGAAGGGAAGATTCAGTTCCCCTTTGTGGCAGGCCCCATGGGTTATTAATTCCCCTGCTCAATGAACTTCCCCTATTTGTGGCGGGCCATGGTTAATTAACATTCACATTGTCTCACTGTGTATCTGCAGTAAGTTTTAGTTCATACTCTCTGTTTTATAATGGTATCGTTATATCTACCGTAAGATTAGTTAGTTAGTATATCTTAAACAAAGCTTGAAGTTGTATGTATAACTTTTCAGAGTAATCTTTTAATGTAAGGTTACAAAATGTACTCTATTCACTAGTTTCAATCCAGCTAAAAAGAGGAACCCTGTAGTCTGTACTTTATTCATTAGTTTCAATCTAGCTGAAAAGAGGAACCCTGCAGTCTGCCACGCTCTGGGACCGCAAGATGTTTTTACCATTAAAAAGAGGAAGCATGTTTTCTACAGTTGACCCGGTCAAGGGTCTCTTGGGTCAGTGCTGCTGAGATGAGAGATTCTTTTAAGCAAGTATATGATGTGTCTACGTGTGGAATACGATGTGTCTACGTGTGGAATACGATGTGTCTACGTGTGGATTAGTAACTAAGTATTAATGTTTACGAGAAGATGACGAGAATATAGAGTATAGCTTACATAGATATATTTGTGTAATATGTGCTTTAATTATCTAAGCTAAGGCTTTAGCAAGCATGATTATTGTAAGGTAAGCTCTAGCATGATTATTATAAGGTAAGCTTGTTATTTTAAGGCCAATCTTCCACAATGATTATTATTATTCTATTTTATTTGCTTTTTTTGTTTGTTTTATTGAGTATTTTGGACTGCGCCTACATGTCGATCACACTACATGAGCTCCTACATGAGCGATAACACTCTGTGATTTAGAGATTATGTAGTGATATATCACGGCGCTATTTATTAAGGTGTTTTATATAATTTTTTCTTCCCGGCATATAGGCTTTATAGAAATGCATGAGTACGATACTATTTGAATACATATTAATATGTTTAATTCATGTTAATGTTTGTAAATTAGCTTAAGCTTCACACAATAGTACCTTCATATACAGTCAGCTAATCTATTCAGATGTTAACTAGACATTTTATGTGCAGGAGACCAAACCATAACATGCTGCATAAAACACACTTGCTTGACTGTGACACTGTGTCCCACATGGTTCAGTGCATCATAAAGTGTGTCTGGCAAGATGTAATATTCAGCATTCATTGGTGTAAGATATCTGCAGTTACTAATTTCAAGCAGGTTCATTTCAGCAGATATTGTATTTAATCTGTATTTCTGTAGCGCTCTAGTGTATGGGGGCGGTGCAGACGGCCACACTGTGAGGGGCCACCCAGCTGCTTTGTACGGGGCTCCGCCTATCTGTCCTCAACTAGGTCCGGTAGAGTAGAATATCAGGCGCTGGCTGTCCGATGTAGCTTCATTCTTTCTTCTCGTCTACTGGGAGCAAGAGCAGCTACGATGTCCGGACGCGGCAAAGGAGGCAAGGGGCTCGGGAAAGGAGGCGCCAAGCGTCACCGCAAAGTTCTTCGCGATAACATCCAGGGCATCACCAAGCCCGCTATCCGCCGTCTGGCGCGTCGTGGTGGCGTCAAGCGTATCTCCGGTCTGATCTACGAGGAGACCCGCGGTGTGTTGAAAGTGTTCCTGGAGAACGTGATCAGAGACGCCGTCACCTACACCGAGCACGCCAAGAGAAAGACCGTCACCGCTATGGATGTGGTGTACGCCCTGAAACGCCAGGGACGCACTCTGTACGGATTCGGAGGTTAAACGCTCGTCTCGAACACCGCTAACAACAACGGCTCTTTTAAGAGCCACCCACAAATCCACCCAAAGAGCAGTTTTCCGTGTTGGAATAAGATACAGTAGTTCACTAACACTTAATTTCCCTATATAAAACATCCCACTGCCCATGAATTACAAGATAAAGTGTGGAAATACACTACGAAAGATATGTAAGGATATCAGTATT
>NC_064420.1:9030000-9060000 GCF_023375975.1 Astyanax mexicanus | reverse complement strand
ATATGTTAGGCCTCAGTAATGTAGTGCTGCTGCAGTGTTTTCAGGTCTATTTCTAAGTTAGGCCTGAGTAATGTAGTGCTCCTGCAGTGTTTTCAGCTCTATTAATATGTTAGGCCTGAGTAATGTAGTGCTCCTGCAGTGTTTTCAGCTCTATTTATATGTTAGGCCTGAGTAATGTAGTGCCGCTGCAGTGTTTTGAGCTCTATTTATATGTTAGGCCTGAGTAATGTAGTGCCGCTGCAGTGTTTTGAGCTCTATTTATATGTTAGGCCTGAGTAATGTAGTGCCGCTGCAGTGTTTTGAGCTCTATTTATATGTTAGGCCTGAGTAATGTAGTGCCGCTGCAGTGTTTTGAGCTCTATTTATATGTTAGGTCTGAGTAATGTAGTGCTGCTGCAGTGTTTTCAGGTCTATTTCTAAGTTATGTCTCACTAATATAGTGCTCCTGCAGTGTTTTCAGCTCTATTAATATGTTAGGCCTCAGTAATGTAGTGCTTCTGCAGTGTTTTCAGGTCTATTTCTAAGTTAGGCCTGAGTAATGTAGTGCTCCTGCAGTGTTTTCAGCTCTATTAATATGTTAGGCCTCAGTAATGTAGTGCTTCTGCAGTGTTTTCAGGTCTATTTCTAAGTTAGGCCTGAGTAATGTAGTGCTCCTGCAGTGTTTTCAGCTCTATTAATATGTTAGGCCTGAGTAATGTAGTGCTGCTGCAGTGTTTTCAGCTCTATTTCTAAGTTATGTCTCACTAATGTAGTGCTCCTGCAGTGTTTTCAGCTCTATTAATATGTTAGGCCTCAGTAATGTAGTGCTCCTGCAGTGTTTTCAGCTCTATTAATATGTTAGGCCTGAGTAATGTAGTGCTGCTGCAGTGTTTTCAGCTCTATTTCTAAGTTATGTCTCACTAATGTAGTGCTCCTGCAGTGTTTTCAGCTCTATTAATATGTTAGGCCTCAGTAATGTAGTGCTCCTGCAGTGTTTTCAGCTCTATTAATATGTTAGGCCTGAGTAATGTAGTGCCTCTGCAGTGTTTGTAGGTATATTGATGAGTTAGGCCTCAGTTATGTAGTGCTGCTGCAGCGTGTGCAGGTGTATTTAGAAGCTAGGCCTCAGCCTTCCGATTGACGGAATGTTCATGTAGGCATTTACCTACTGCTATGTTTGGATTGAGTAAAGATTTTACCACAATAAAGGTGTGTCCTCGTGCTCATTTTTTTTCTTCTGTATTAGGGTTATGGGACGTTGGGGTCGTAATGAATTAGGGTTGTAGGGGTTTAGGTTTGTCATGAATTAGGTTTATAATAAATTAGGGTTAGGGGGATTAGGGTTATCATATATTAGGGTTATCATATATTAGGGTTAGGGGGTTAGAGTTAGAACACGTTAGGGTTAGGGGGTTTTAGGGTTATCATATGTTAGGGTTAGGGGGTTTAGGGTTAGAATATGTTAGGGTTAGGGGGTTTTAGGGTTAAAATATGTTAGGGTTAGGGGGCTTAGGGTTAGAATATGTTAGGGTTAGGGGGTTTAGGGTTAGAATATGTTAGGGTTAGGGGGCTTAGGGTTAGAATATGTTAGGGTTAGGGGGTTTAGGGTTAGAATATGTTAGGGTTAGGGGGTTTAGGGTTAAAATATGTTAGGGTTAGGGGGTTTTAGGGTTAAAATATGTTAGGGTTAGGGGGTTTAGGGTTAGAACACGTTAGGGTTAGGGGGTTTAGGGTTAGAATAAATTAGGGTTAGGGGGCTTAGGGTTAGAACACATTAGGGTTAGGGCTGGTGGAGGGCCGGTGTTTGGGGGATTTAGGGCTCGTTAACGGAGCGGCGATTCGAATCAGGTGCGCCTAACGGGCCGCGCCCGGAGCCCGGGCCCCACAAGAGCCGAGCGCCCCACGAGGAGCGCCGATCCGAGTGCGGGGCGCCGGCGACGAAGACCGGACGGCGACAAAGACGCGTGGGAGTCGACTGCGGGAGTCGGCCATTCGCGCAACACACCGCGCGCGCACTGTGCTTTACGCACTCCACAAGGGCGCCCCGCAACACCAGCTAAACTACGCACACGCGCCTCACACACCCAACACGCTCTCGCCCACACTTTCCTCCACCGACGCCCACGCCGTTCGCCCCGCTCACGATACCCTTTCACGACATTATTACACGATAAGCACGCCAAGTCCGCCGTTGCCCGTTCGGAGCGCGGCCGGCTCGGCACGCTTCGGGGAGCGCCGCGAGAAACGCGCCGTCCGCACGCCGCCCTTTCCGCCTCCACGACACGCGAGGGGGCCTCTCGCAGGCGGGAGAGCGCTTTAACGCTCGCCAAGTTGGCCACGCGCGCGGATTTCGTGCGAGAAACGCAGCGAGAAAACACAACGCGAGCCTGCAGCTGCGCCACGGCTGCGCAGCGCTGGCCGGGTTGAGTCTACAACGTTCTCATGCGGCGCTTAAGGGCCGCCCCCCTCGCCGCTGAGGGAGGTTCCACAGAACGCTACTGCAGCAGACACACAGTGCTCGCTCTCGCACGCAGCAAAGCAGAACGATGGCAGAAGTCGCTCCCGCCCCAGCCGCCTCGGCGCCCGCCAAGGCCCCCAAGAAGAAGGCCGCCGCCCGCCCCAAGAAGGCCGGCCCCAGCGTCGGCGAGCTTATCGTCAAGGCCGTCTCGGCATCCAAGGAGAGGAGCGGCGTGTCTCTCGCCGCCCTGAAGAAAGCCCTGGCCGCCGGCGGCTACGACGTGGAGAAGAACAACTCTCGCGTTAAGATCGCCGTCAAGAGCCTCGTCACCAAGGGCACTCTGGTGCAGACCAAAGGCACCGGCGCGTCGGGCTCTTTCAAGCTCAACAAGAAACAGGCCGAGGCCAAGAAGAAGCCGGCCAAGAAGGTTGCTCCTAAAGCCAAGAAGCCCGCCGCCAAGAAACCGGCTGCCGCGAAGAAACCCAAGAAGGTAGCGGCCAAGAAGCCCGCCGCGGCCAAGAAGTCTCCCAAAAAGGCCAAGAAACCGGCAGCGGCTGCGAAGAAGGCGACCAAGAGCCCCAAGAAGGCGAAGAAGCCGGCGGCTCCCAAGAAAGCCACCAAGAGCCCAAAGAAAGCCAAGGCTGTCAAGCCCAAAGCGGCCAAGCCCAAGGCGGCGAAGCCGAAGAAGGCTGCCCCCAAGAAGAAGTAAACGGTGCCGTTTACCTTCATGTTTTGTTCCTCTCTAACAACGGCTCTTTTAAGAGCCACCCACAGTTTCATATCAAAGAGCTTCCTTCATATCATGTATCGAAAGCACATAACGGTGTTTAATGCGTATGATGTATGACACTGTTTATCATTACAATTCTCATTTTAACATACAAATAAGGCACGACCTCAGCCACTGTAGGTATTCGTTTCATCCGTTTGTTTTATTTATTATTAGTGTGATTGCAGTAATGCAATCACAGTATTGTTCTTCTTAAGTCTTATTCTTCTTCTTCTTCTTATTATTATTATTCCACCTGTTTTTTGTCCGGTTAACTAGTGCCGCAGTTTTCGAAATATCGACTTCGTTCAAAAGAGAAAACGTGCGTCCATATCGGGAATGGTGGGCTTGTATACAGCTTTCCGATCGGACTTACGTTTTTCGTAAAAACTTCGTAAGTACGCGTTTTTTTGCCCATTGAAAATGAATGGGCAGAACTTTGCACGCCCGTGGACGTCGCAATTTTTGAAATACGAAGATGAAACCAATTGAGGACCTGTAGAACTTATTGAGCTCTTTCCGAAAATATGCGTTACGAAAAGTTACGACGTACGGATTTCGTACGATTGTCGTACGAAGTGGCCCCATTGGAATGAATGGGGCCAATCGGAGGACGGCAGCTAGATCGAAGGACAGGTAGCTAGAACTCCAGTAATGTGAGTGTATGGAGCAGCTATGGGATAAATCAGCGTTAGGTCAAAAGTTTGGACACCCCGGCCCCCCAGTACTGTGTGTAATGGAGCCACGGGTCAAAAGTTTGGACACCCCGGCCCCCCAGTACTGTGTGTAATGGAGCCACGGGTCAAAAGTTTGGACACCCCGGCCCCCCAGTACTGTGTGTAATGGAGCCACGGGTCAAAAGTTTGGACACCCCCGAACGGCCAGAGCAACCTAGCGTGCATAGCTGATTGATGTATTTGCACGTTGCGTAGCAACGTGCAAACACCATTTAATCTAATTTATGCATATAAATCACCTAGCAACCACCTAGAAACACCATAGCAACCACCACAGATACCATAGCAACACCTTAGCAACCGCCTAGCAACACCTTAGCAACCACCTAGCAACCACCTAGCAACACCTTAGCAACTTCCCCGGATACCATAGCAACATCTTAGCAACCGCCTAGCAACACCTTAGCAACCGCATAGCAACCACTTAGCAACACCTTAGCAACCACCCCGGATACCATAGCAACACCTTAGCAACCGCCTAGCAACCACCTAGCAACACCTTAGCAACCACCCCGGATACCATAGCAACACCTTAGCAACCGCCTAGCAACACCTTAGCAACCGCATAGCAACCACTTAGCAACACCTTAGCAACCACCCCGGATACCATAGCAACACCTTAGCAACCGCCTAGCAACCACCTAGCAACCACCTAGCAACCACCTAGCAACACCTTAGCAACCACCCCGGATACCATAGCAACACCTTAGCAACCGCCTAGCAACACCTTAGCAAGCACCTAGCAACCACCTAGCAACACCTTAGCAACCACCCTGGATACCATAGCAACACCTTAGCAACCGCCTAGCAACACCCTAGCAACCACCTAGCAACCACCTAGCAACACCTTAGCAACCACCCCGGATACCGTAGCAACACCTTAGCAACCGCCTAGCAACACCCTAGCAACCACCTAGCAACCACCTAGCAACACCTTAGCAACCACCCTGGATACCATAGCAACACCTTAGCAACCGCCTAGCAACACTCTAGCAACCACCTAGCAACCACCTAGCAACACCTTAGCAACCACCCCGGATACCATAGCAACACCTTAGCAACCGCCTAGCAACACCTTAGCAACCACCTAGCAACCACTTAGCAACACCTTAGCAACCACCACGGATACCATAGCAACACCTTAGCAACCGCCTAGCAACACCCTAGCAACCACCTAGCAACCACCTAGCAACACCTTAGCAACCACCCCGGATACCATAGCAACACCTTAGCAACCGCCTAGCAACACCCTAGCAACCACCTAGCAACCACCTAGCAACACCTTAGCAACCACCCCAGATACCATAGCAACACCTTAGCAACCGCCTAGCAACACCCTAGCAACCACCTAGCAACACCTTAGCAACCACCCCGGATACCATAGCAACACCTTAGCAACCGGCTAGCAACACCTTAGCAACCACCTAGCAACACCTTAGCAACCACCCCGGATACCATAGCAACACCTTAGCAACCGCCTAGCAACACCCTAGCAACCACCTAGCAACCACCTAGCAACAGCTTAGCAACTACCCCGGATACCATAGCAACACCTTAGCAACCGCCTAGCAACACCCTAGCAACCACCTAGCAACCACCTAGCAACACCTTAGCAACCGCCTAGCAACACCCTAGCAACCACCTAGCAACCACCTAGCAACACCTTAGCAACCACCCCGGATACCATAGCAACACCTTAGCAACCGCCTAGCAACACCTTAGCAACCACCTAGCAACCACCTAGCAACACCTTAGCAACCACCCCGGATACCATAGCAACACCTTAGCAACCGCCTAGCAACACCCTAGCAACCACCTAGCAACACCTTAGCAACCACCCCGGATACCATAGCAACACCTTAGCAACACCATAGCAGATACCAGCCAGCACTGCAATCACACTCGCAGTTTCTGTAGGAACTGCAATCTAGTTAGTGTGATTGCAGTAATGCAATCACAGTATTGTTCTTCTTAAGTCTTATTCTTCTTCTTCTTCTTCTTATTATTATTATTCCACCTGTTTTTTGTCCGGTTAACTAGTGCCGCAGTTTTCGAAATATCGACTTCGTTCAAAAGAGAAAACGTGCGTCCATATCGGGAATGGTGGGCTTGTATACAGCTTTCCGATCGGACTTACGTTTTTCGTAAAAACTTCGTAAGTACGCGTTTTTTTGACCATTGAAAATGAATGGGCAGAACTTTGCACGCCCGTGGACGTCGCAATTTTTGAAATACGAAGATGAAACCAATTGAGAACCTGTAGAACTTATTGAGCTCTTTCCGAAAATATGCGTTACGAAAAGTTACGTCGTACGGATTTCGTACGATTGTCGTACGAAGTGGCCCCATTGGAATGAATGGGGCCAATCGGAGGACGGCAGCTAGATCGAAGGACAGGTAGCTAGAACTCCAGTACTGTGTGTAATGGAGCAGCTATGGGATAAAACAGCATTAGGTCAAAAGTTTGGACACCCCGGCCCCCCAGTACTGTGTGTAATGGAGCCACGGGTCAAAAGTTTGGACACCCCGGCCCCCCAGTACTGTGTGTAATGGACCCGCGGGTCAAAAGTTTGGACACCCCCGAACGGCCAGAGCAACCTAGCGTGCATAGCTGATTGATGTATTTGCACGTTGCGTAGCAACGTGCAAACACCATTTAATCAAATTTATGCATATACATCACCTAGCAACCACCTAGAAACACCATAGCAACCACCCCGGATACCATAGCAACACCTTAGCAACCGCCTAGCAACACCATAGCAACCACCTAGCAACCATCTAGCAACACCTTAGCAACCACCCCAGATACCATAGCAACACCTTAGCAACCCCCTAGCAACACCCTAGCAACCACCTAGCAACCACCTAGCAACACCTTAGCAACCACCCCGGATACCATAGCAACACCTTAGCAACCGCCTAGCAACACCCTAGCAACCACCTAGCAACCACCTAGCAACACCTTAGCAAACACCCCGGATACCATAGCAACACCTTAGCAACCGCCTAGCAACACCCTAGCAACCACCTAGCAACCACCTAGCAACACCTTAGCAACCACCCCGGATACCATAGCAACACCTTAGCAACCGCCTAGCAACACCCTAGCAACCACCTAGCAACCACCTAGCAACACCTTAGCAACCACCCCGGATACCATAGCAACACCTTAGCAACCGCCTAGCAACACCCTAGCAACCACCTAGCAACCACCTAGCAACACCTTAGCAACCACCCCGGATACCATAGCAACACCTTAGCAACCGCCTAGCAACACCCTAGCAACCACCTAGCAACCACCTAGCAACACCTTAGCAACCACCCCGGATACCATAGCAACACCTTAGCAACCGCCTAGCAACACCCTAGCAACCACCTAGCAACACCTTAGCAACCACCCCGGATACCATAGCAACACCTTAGCAACCGCCTAGCAACACCCTAGCAACCACCTAGCAACACCTTAGCAACCACCCCGGATACCATAGCAACACCTTAGCAACCGCCTAGCAACACCTTAGCAACCACCTAGCAACACCTTAGCAACCACCCTGGATACCATAGCAACACCTTAGCAACCGCCTAGCAACACCTTAGCAACCACCTAGCAACACCTTAGCAACCACCCCGGATACCATAGCAACACCTTAGCAACCGCCTAGCAACACCCTAGCAACCACCTAGCAACCACCTAGCAACACCTTAGCAACCACCCCGGATACCATAGCAACACCCTAGCAACCACCTAGCAACACCTTAGCAACCACCCCGGATACCATAGCAACACCTTAGCAACCGCCTAGCAACACCTTAGCAACCACCTAGCAACCACCTAGCAACACCTTAGCAACCACCCCGGATACCATAGCAACACCTTAGCAACCGCCTAGCAACAACCTAGCAACCACCTAGCAACACCTTAGCAACCACCCCGGATACCATAGCAACACCTTAGCAACACCCTAGCAACACCCTAGCAACCACCTAGCAACCACCTAGCAACACCTTAGCAGCCACCCCGGATACCATAGCAACACCTTAGCAACCCCCTAGCAACCACCTAGCAACACCTTAGCAACCACCCCGGATACCATAGCAACACCTTAGCAACCGCCTAGCAACACCCTAGCAACCACCTAGCAACCACCTAGCAACACCTTAGCAACCACCCCGGATACCATAGCAACACCTTAGCAACCGCCTAGCAACACCCTAGCAACCACCTAGCAACCACCTAGCAACACCTTAGCAACCACCCCGGATACCATAGCAACACCTTAGCAACCGCCTAGCAACAACCTAGCAACCATCTGGCAACCACCTAGCAACACCTTAGCAACCACCCCGGATACCATAGCAACACCTTAGCAACCGCCTAGCAACACCCTAGCAACCACCTAGCAACACCTTAGCAACCACCCCGGATACCATAGCAACACCTTAGCAACCGCCTAGCAACACCCTAGCAACCACCTAGCAACCACCTAGCAACACCTTAGCAACCACCCCGGATACCATAGCAACACCTTAGCAACCGCCTAGCAACACCCTAGCAACCACCTAGCAACACCTTAGCAACCACCCCGGATACCATAGCAACACCTTAGCAACCGCCTAGCAACACCTTAGCAACCACCTAGCAACCACTTAGCAACACCTTAGCAACCACCCCGGATACCATAGCAACACCTTAGCAACCGCCTAGCAACGCCTTAGCAACCACCTAGCAACCACCTAGCAACACCTTAGCAACCACCCCGGATACCATAGCAACACCTTAGCAACTGCCTAGCAACACCTTAGCAACCACCTAGCAACACCTTAGCAACCACCCCGGATACCATAGCAACACCTTAGCAACCACCTAGCAACACCTTAGCAACCACCTAGCAACACCTTAGCAGATACCAGCCAGCACTGCAATCACACTCGCAGTTTCTGCAGGAACTGCAATCTAGTTCCACCTGTTTTTTGTCCGGTTAACTAGTGCCGCAGTTTTCGAAATATCGACTTCGTTCAAAAGAGAAAACGTTCGTCCATATCGGGAATGGTGGGCTTGTATACAGCTTTCCGATCGGACTTACGTTTTTCGTAAAAACTTCGTAAGTACGCGTTTTTTTGCCCATTGAAAATGAATGGGCAGAACTTTGCACGCCCGTGGACGTCGCAATTTTTAAAATACTAAGATGAAACCATTTGAGGACCTGTAGAACTTATTGAGCTCTTTCCGAAAATATGCGTTACGAAAAATTACGACGTACGGATTTCGTACGAATGTCGTACGAAGTGGCCCCATTGGAATGAATGGGGCCAATCGGAGGACGGCAGCTAGATCGAAGGACAGGTAGCTAGAACTCCAGTACTGTGAGTGTATGGAGCAGCTATGGGATAAATCAGCGTTAGGTCAAAAGTTTGGACACCCCGGCCCCCCCCAGTACTGTGTGTAATGGAGCCATGGGTCAAAAGTTTGGACACCCCGGCCCCCCAGTACTGTGTGCAATGGAGCCACGGGTCAAAAGTTTGGACACCCCCGAACGGCCAGAGCAACCTAGCGTGCATAGCTGATTGATGTATTTGCACGTTGCGTAGCAACGTGCAAACACCATTTAATCTAATTTATGCATATACATCACCTAGCAACCACCTAGAAACACCATAGCAACCACCCCGGATACCATAGCAACACCTTAGCAACCACCTAGCAACTGATTAGGAGTGACCTACCAACCACTTAGCAACACCTTAGCAACCACCCTGGATACCATAGCAACACCTTAGCAACCGCCTTGCAACACCTTAGCAACCACCTAGCAACCATCTAGCAACCATCTAGCAACACCTTAGCAACCACCCCAGATACCATAGCAACACCTTAGCAACCGCCTAGCAACACCCTAGCAACCACCTAGCAACCACCTAGCAACACCTTAGCAACCACCCCGGATACCATAGCAACACCTTAGCAACCGCCTAGCAACACCCTAGCAACCACCTAGCAACCACCTAGCAACACCTTAGCAACCACCCCGGATACCACAGCAACACCTTATCAACTGCCTAGCAACACCCTAGCAACCACCTAGCAACCACCTAGCAACACCTTAGCAACCACCCCGGATACCATAGCAACACCTTAGCAACCACCTAGCAACAACCTAGCAACCACCTAGCAACACCTTAGCAACCACCTAGCAACACCTTAGCAACCACCCCGGATACCATAGCAACACCTTAGCAACCGGCTAGCAACACCTTAGCAACCACCTAGCAACCACTTAGCAACACCTTAGCAACCACCCAAGATACCATAGCAACACCTTAGCAACCGCCTAGCAACACCCTAGAAACCACCTAGCAACCACCTAGCAACACCTTAGCAACCACCCCGGATACCATAGCAACACCTTAGCAACCGCCTAGCAACACCCTAGCAACCACCTAGCAACCACCTAGCAACACCTTAGCAACCACCCCGGATACCATAGCAACACCTTAGCAACCGCCTAGCAACACCCTAGCAACCACCTAGCAACCACCTAGCAACACCTTAGCAACCACCCCGGATACCATAGCAACACCTTAGCAACCGCCTAGCAACACCCTAGCAACCACCTAGCAACCACCTACGAACACCTTAGCAACCACCCCGGATACCATAGCAACACCTTAGCAACCGCCTAGCAACACCCTAGCAACCACCTAGCAACCACCTAGCAACACCTTAGCAACCACCCAGGATACCATAGCAACACCTTAGCAACCGCCTAGCAACACCCTAGCAACCACCTAGCAACCACCTAGCAACACCTTAGCAACCACCCCGGATACCATAGCAACACCTTAGCAACCGCCTAGAAACACCCTAGCAACCACCTAGCAACACCTTAGCAACCACCCCGGATACCATAGCAACACCTTAGCAACCGCCTAGCAACACCCTAGCAACCACCTAGCAACCACCTAGCAACACCTTAGCAACCACCCCGGATACCATAGCAACACCTTAGCAACCGCCTAGCAACACCCTAGCAACCACCTAGCAACCACCTACAAACACCTTAGCAACCACCCCGGATACCATAGCAACACCTTAGCAACCGCCTAGCAACACCCTAGCAACCACCTAGCAACCACCTAGCAACACCTTAGCAACCACCCAGGATACCATAGCAACACCTTAGCAACCGCCTAGCAACACCCTAGCAACCACCTAGCAACCACCTACGAACACCTTAGCAACCACCCCGGATACCATAGCAACACCTTAGCAACCGCCTAGCAACACCCTAGCAACCACCTAGCAACCACCTAGCAACACCTTAGCAACCACCCAGGATACCATAGCAACACCTTAGCAACCGCCTAGCAACACCCTAGCAACCACCTAGCAACCACCTAGCAACACCTTAGCAACCACCCCGGATACCATAGCAACACCTTAGCAACCGCCTAGAAACACCCTAGCAACCACCTAGCAACACCTTAGCAACCACCCCGGATACCATAGCAACACCTTAGCAACCGCCTAGCAACACCCTAGCAACCACCTAGCAACCACCTAGCAACACCTTAGCAACCACCCCGGATACCATAGCAACACCTTAGCAACCGCCTAGCAACACCCTAGCAACCACCTAGCAACCACCTACGAACACCTTAGCAACCACCCCGGATACCATAGCAACACCTTAGCAACCGCCTAGCAACACCCTAGCAACCACCTAGCAACCACCTAGCAACACCTTAGCAACCACCCAGGATACCATAGCAACACCTTAGCAACCGCCTAGCAACACCCTAGCAACCACCTAGCAACCACCTAGCAACACCTTAGCAACCACCCCGGATACCATAGCAACACCTTAGCAACCGCCTAGAAACACCCTAGCAACCACCTAGCAACACCTTAGCAACCACCCCGGATACCATAGCAACACCTTAGCAACCGCCTAGCAACACCCTAGCAACCACCTAGCAACCACCTAGCAACATCTTAGCAACCACCCCGGATACCATAGCAACACCTTAGCAACCGCCTAGCAACACCTTAGCAACCACCTAGCAACACCTTAGCAACCACCCCGGATACCATAGCAACACCTTAGCAACCACCCCGGATACCATAGCAACACCTTAGCAACCGCCTAGCAACACCCTAGCAACCACCTAGCAACACCTTAGCAACCACCCCGGATACCATAGCAACACCTTAGCAACCGCCTAGCAACACCTTAGCAACCACCTAGCAACACCTTAGCAACCACCCCGGATACCATAGCAACACCTTAGCAACCACCCCGGATACCATAGCAACACCTTAGCAACCGCCTAGCAACACCCTAGCAACCACCTAGCAACACCTTAGCAACCACCCCGGATACCATAGCAACACCTTAGCAACCGCCTAGCAACACCCTAGCAACCACCTAGCAACACCTTAGCAACCACCCCGGATACCATAGCAACACCTTAGCAACCGCCTAGCAACACCCTAGCAACCACCTAGCAACACCTTAGCAACCATCCTGGATACCATAGCAACACCTTAGCAACCGCCTAGCAATACCTTAGCAACCACCTAGCAACATCTTAGCAACCACCCCGGATACCACAGCAACACCTTAGCAACCACCTAGCAACACCTTAGCAACCACCTAGCAACACCTTAGCAGATACCAGCCAGCACTGCAATCACACTCGCAGTTTCTGCAGGAACTGCAATCTAGTTGTAACTTTGGTTTCATTTGAGCGGGAAGGCGAAAGTCTCCGTCTTCAGCCATTCGGTCTCTGTCTCACACACAAAGCAGGCAGCACGAGGAGGAGGGGGGAGTGGGGGCCCAAAGCGAGCAGCGGAGGGCGGGCGCTAGCGTTTGACGGCGGACACGCCATTGGCTGTCGCTCCGCCAAGCGTTTACACTAGAGGCTGCGCGAAGAGGAGGGGAAGGAGGGGGGAGCGGGCGCTGGAGTTCGACGGCGGCAACGCCATTGGCTGTTGCTGCGCGAGGCTTGTAGCCAATAGGAACGTAGGCGCTTTTGCTTTATCAACAGCCCCCGGGAGCCCGCTGCTTTATTTCAGTATTGTTCAGCGAACACATCTGAGCTGCATCATGAGCGGAAGAGGCAAAACCGGCGGAAAGGCAAGGGCCAAGTCCAAGACTCGCTCCTCCCGCGCCGGGCTCCAGTTCCCCGTGGGCCGTGTGCACAGGCTCCTGCGCAAAGGAAACTACGCCGAGCGTGTTGGCGCCGGCGCCCCCGTCTACCTTGCGGCTGTCCTGGAGTATCTTACAGCTGAGATTCTCGAGTTGGCCGGCAACGCTGCCCGCGACAACAAGAAGACTCGTATCATCCCCCGTCATCTGCAGTTGGCTGTTCGCAACGACGAGGAGTTGAACAAACTGCTCGGAGGAGTTACCATCGCCCAGGGTGGTGTGCTGCCCAACATTCAGGCTGTGCTTCTCCCCAAGAAAACCGAGAAGGCGGTCAAGGCCAAGTAAATCTCCGCTTTCCGCTTCTTTGTCCATACCCAAAGGCTCTTTTAAGAGCCACCCAACTCTACTCAAAAAGTGCTATGTTTCCTCCCCAGTAACAATACACATTATACATGTAATTCCCAAAGGGAGAAGGCTAATTATATATATATATATATATATATATATATATATATATATAATGTACATATGTGTACGTAAAAAAAAATATATATATATATGTATGTGTATATATATATATATATATATATATATATATATATATATATATATATGTGTATTATATATAATGTGTGTGTGTGTATATTTAAGTATATATATTTAAGTGTATATATTTATATATATATAAACTTACGCGCGCACACACACACTATACTAAGCTGTGAGCAATAGGTAACACCAGTACACTTTCAAATCATAACAATCCCTATACACACGGCATTATTTTGAGTATACAGCTGTACACGGCTGTTTGTAATTGATTACAAGGTTATTGAATAAGAATTATTAAATTAAGCAATGGGAGCGCTTAAATTGCTTTATATATATTATAATTAAACCCAGAATGGACTGCAGGAAGCCGCCAGTTTGTTCTATACGCAGTATTTTGCGTTTGGGCTCTCCGTGCGAAACGGCCAATAGGAAGGGCGCAGATCCAAGACGCCCAATCAGCGAGTAGCGGCTCTAAAGCATAAAAGGGCCGTGAGGAGGCGAGGCGCGTTATTCTCTTTACAGAGCTCAGCGCGATGGCAAGAACGAAGCAGACCGCCCGCAAGTCCACCGGTGGCAAAGCCCCGAGGAAGCAGCTGGCCACCAAGGCAGCCCGCAAGAGCGCACCGGCTACCGGCGGCGTGAAGAAACCTCACCGTTACAGGCCCGGCACCGTCGCTCTCAGGGAGATCCGCCGCTACCAGAAATCCACTGAGCTGCTGATCCGCAAGCTGCCCTTCCAGCGCCTGGTGCGTGAGATCGCTCAGGACTTCAAGACCGATCTGCGCTTCCAGAGCTCCGCCGTCATGGCTCTGCAGGAGGCCAGCGAGGCGTACTTGGTGGGTCTGTTTGAAGACACTAACCTGTGCGCCATCCACGCCAAGAGAGTCACCATTATGCCTAAGGACATCCAGCTGGCCCGCCGTATCCGCGGAGAGCGCGCTTAAACGGAGCGCTTTGACGTTTTCCCTTAATACCCAACGGCTCTTTTAAGAGCCACCTACCTGTGTCCGTGCCAAAAGAGTTGTTTTTCTACATGCTTTTTATATGCCAGTATGAAAAAGTAGTACTAATTGTGTACTCAAAACTATGAATAATTTTGACATAACGTATATTTTAGAACTATTTCGCGCCTTTTTAATAGTCAGCAATTACTATATCTTACTGCAATGGATAAATAAATATAAACACACAAGTACAATAATTATGAGCACATTATTGGTGAAATAATAGAGAAATGAATCTATATATATATTATGTGTGTGTGCGTGTGTATTGAGGGAAGTGCTGCATGTAACATTGATGGAGCTTGGATGCCACCGTGCGGTTCAACTGCACCATTGCATGCACTGTTATAAGTTGCAAGAGTTCTGTTATAAGTAAGTGTGTGTGTGTTTACATAAATCGAACTCTTATTACTGAAAATGGCAATGTTTCACTATACGGTGGCATCCATCAGTGTTACAACATGTACAATTTAATATGTACACACATTGATATACTCGGTAATATTGTCATATTCTCTCTCTATATTAAAATATACCTAGCTACATATATATATGATATACAGAGAGAGAGAGAAAGAGCTCTTAAAACATGAAAACATACGTATATAAATATATTGTAAGTCTCATGATACGTCCATAATATATAAATCAAGTAAACCTCACGATTGGTGCCGTTTAACTATATATATATATATATATATATATTTTTTTTTTTATTTATTTTTTTTTTTTTTTTGCCACCAATCGTGAGGTTTACTTGATTTATATATTATGGACGTATCATAAGACTTACAATATATTTATATACGTATGTTTTCATGTTTTAAGAGCTCTCTGTCTCTCTGTGTATGTATATATATATATATATATATATATATATATATCATTTATAGAAACCTTTTATATACTGTTCATATATACACATATATACGTGTTTGTGTGTGTGTGTGTGTGTGTGTGTGTGTGGTTAAACAGCGCAATTGCATTGATGAGGCTTAGTACCTTTTTATATGGACATGTAACATAAGACTTGCTTCACTTTGTATATATAAGTGAATGTTGAGCTGACTACTTCACGTTTTAAGAGTTAGGATGCCACCATGTGGTTAAAGTTCTGTATTGCATTGCTCAAGAATGCAATACAGAACATATATATATATATATATATATATATATATATATATATATATATATATATATATATATATATATATATATAATTCTTGAGCAATGAAATACAGATATGTATATATACTTTTTTTTCTTTTTTATGGAAAGAAAATGAGATATTCATGCAAACACACGCACACATACATATTAAGGCAATGTGTCTTTGCAATGTTTGAGCATATCTTGTGGCTGTGTATGAGACTATGTACAAAACCAAATTGAGTCTGACTCAATCTGATAATCTGATCATAATAATGTTCATTAATACATGACTAATAATAAAATATTAATTATACATATTGATAACAATCACTAATAGCAATAAATTATGAATAAAAAACTATTAATAGTGAATAAAATGAGTAATACTAACATTAATAATAGTAATACAAATTACTTATATTAACATTTATAATTCTACTACTGCTACTACTACTACTACTAATAATAATAATAATAATAATAACAATCATAATGATACTACTAATAAAAATAATAATGATTTCTTCATCATTATTTATTAATAAAGATTTGTAAATAATTATTAAACGTAAAACAAAACAATATTAACATTAATAATAGTAATGATATTATGGCGTTCATAATTATAATAATAACAATAATAATAACAATAATAATAATGATAATAATAATAATAATAATAATAATAATAATAATAATAATTATTATTATTATTATTATTATTATTATTATTATTATTATTATTATTATTATTATATTATTATATATATATATATATAGCAGTTGTTTCTTTTTTCTATGTCTTGTTTGAATTAATTTTATTATTTTATGTATATATAATTTATTAAATTTATTTCTGTTAGGTTTTTTTTTTTCTGTTTCATGTTGTCCCTTCAAATTTACAATAAAATAAAATAAAATCCTTCATTACCGTATTTACTGCTTAGTGGATCATCAGTGGCCAATTTGCAAATGGAAGGGGGAAACAAACATCTGGCACTATATGGCACTTTTGGGGCCATGTATGTGGATCGTGTTAACCAACTGAATAAAGATATCTCATTCTATTATCTTTATATGATAATATTTAAAAGATAAATGTCCTAATCAAATTGTGATGAAAAGTACACATTTGTACGCCATGTCTTGAAATAAGCTATGGGTCAGAAACCTCTCACTTCAACAACCACAAATATAGTAATGAGAATAAGAATAAGAATAAGAATATTTATTATTATTTTGAGTAAGTATGTTGCTCAGAGACAGCCTGTCTTCTCGTGGATAATAATCAGCCTTGTGAAAACGAAAATGTGGAACGTCGAAGTCGAAGCACGATTACTGTGTATCATGTATGTTTTAGCAAATATAAGCGATTTTTTAAAACGTATTCGTCAAACTAAGTGTACTCAATTACGGTGTTCATTAAACTTCTACTAATGTGTACCTCTAAAGTATTTCAAAAAAAGTGTGCTGGGAATTGTAAATTATTTACTAATCCAATAAAATATTTGTTTATATTTTAATGTCTATCAATAAATCGCTCTATTCCCCGATCCTTTTCACTCACTCTACACATAAAATATTGCAGTTAAAAACTCTCTTGATCCATGTGAACTAACACAATTAGACAACCATCTGTGGCCCTCATAATCCTAAATCATGTAAACAAATAAAACATTACAAAACAGGGAAAAAGATTTGTATTCTCACTCACTCGTTCATAAATGCCTGCAGTGTCTGCGTTCGACCAGCAGATGGCGACCAAGATCCACCAAAAAACACAAAAGAACTGTCTCACAAACAACCCAAAAATAACCAAACAACAAGTTACAACATCAGTACATTTAATATATTTACATGTTACATGGAGATAGCATAAAAAAAAAATACATAAACGTATTATGTTTTGTCAATCAAAAAGACTACGGCTGAACGATTAATGTTTTGGTTGCTGTTTTTCCTATTTTCCAATAGCCTTCCGAAACGTCACGACGATGCGCCACGCGTACCGTGACGTCACCGCGTTTGTACTCTGTATAGTGCTCGGGATTGTAGTCCCTGGCCTCAAAAACACAACCATGCTCTACGGAACCACGTGATTGAGTTTCAAAATGTCTTAATATTATTATCTTTTCATGCTGTTCTCTCCAATACAAAATAAATGCGGTGACAAGCTGAAGAAAGTGGTTTGAAAAGAGAAATAACCTAAAGAATAAATATTGCATATTATGGTTATACACGACCTCACTCTCTCTCTCTCACACACACACACACACACATAATAATAATAAATACATGAACATACATATAATTTCATAAATATTTTTGGGTTTATTTTTCTATTTCTTTTTTGGTTTATATATTATTTTAGGTATATATATTTTTAGATGTTTTTTTGGAAGTTTCGTTTATTTCCTGTTTTATGGTGTCCCTTCAAATGTCCCAAAAAAACAAAAACAAAAACTAATTTTAACAATAAAATGCATTAACATATTTACTGCTTAGTGGATCACCAGTGGGCAACATTAGCAAATGGAAGGGAGGCAAAAACATCTAGCAAGATCCTCTGCTCTTTAGTATAAAGTACTATATGACAATTTTGTGACCATATATGTGTATTGTGATAACCAACTGAATAAAGAAATCTCATTTGTTTAGCTTCATATGATAATATGTAAAAGATAAACGTCCTAATCTAATTGCGGTGAAACGTACACATTTGTACGCAACCTCTTGAAATAAGCTATGGGTCAGAAACCTCTCACTTCTTACATGAGTGTCGTAATATAACACAATAAGCTCTAAATAACAGAGTGTTATCGTTTAAGAGAGGTGTAGGAACAGGCAAATAAATAAATAACTAATCAAATAAACAACTAAAAACTTAATAATAAGATCTTTAATAATCATTATTAGTATTATAACTATAATTATAATAATAATACTTATTAGTAGTAGTAGTAGTAGTAGTAGTAGTAGTAGTAGCAGTAGGAGTATTCTGAGTAACTATGTTTCTCAGACACAGCCATTGTTCTCATGGAAAATATCAGCCGTGTGAAATCCAAATGGTGGAACACACCAAGCACGATTACTGTGTATCATGTATGTTTTATCCAATATAAGCGAGTTCATTAAACTTCTATTAATGTGTAACTCTAAAGTACATCAAAAACTGGGCTGGGAGTTGTAAATAATTTACAACTCAAATAAAATATTTGTTAAGATCCGAATGTCTAGCAATAATTCGCACTGTGCCCCAATCATTTTCGCTGACTCTTAAAATAAAATATTAAAATCTGTTAAAAAATCTCTTGATCCATGAGAATTACACAATTAGACAACCATATGTGGCCCTCATAATCCTAAGTCATGTAAAAAAATAAAACATTACAAAACAGGTAAAAATATTTGTATGCTCTCTCACTCATTCATAAATCCCTGCAGTGTCTGCGTTCCACCAGAAGATGGCCTCCAAGCTCCACCAAAAAACATCTCCCCTAGAACTGTCTGTCAAAACACACAAAAACAGACAACGAATATCTAGCTATCTTTATATGGTAATATTTAAAAGATAAAAACGTCCTTATCAAGTTGTGATGAAAAGTACACATTTGTACGCAACCTCTTGAAATAAGCTATGGGTCAGAAACCTCTCACTTCTTACATGAGGGTCGTAATATAACGCAATAAGCTCTAAATCACAGATTGTTCTCGCTCAAGAGAGGTGTAGGAACAGTCAAATAAATAAACAAATAAACAACAACAACCATAATAATACTACAAATAATAACAATAACACAAACAACAATAATAATAATAATAATAATAATAATAATAATAATAATAATAATAATAATAATAATAATAATAATATTAATCATAATATTAACAATATTTATTATTATTATTAGTAGTAGTAGTAGTAGTAGTAGTAGTAGTAGTAGTAGTAGTAGGAGGAGGAGTCTTCTGACTAAGTATGTTTCTCAGAGACTCTAAGAAGCTCTAAATCACAGAGTGTTGGAACACTCGAATAAATAAATAAATAAATAAATAAAAAACAACAACAACCATACTAATAATAATAATAATAATAATAATAATAATAATAATAATAATAATAATAATAATAATAATTATTATTATTATTATTATTATTATTATTATTATTATTATTAGTAGTAGTAGTAGTAGTAGTAGTAGTAGTAGTAGTAGTAGTAGTAGACAGCCTGTGTTCTCATGGATAATAATCAGCTTTTGGAAATCCAAAATGTGGAACACACGAAGCATGAATACTGTGTATCATGTATATTTTATCAAATAGAAACGATTTTTATAGTGTATTCGTCAAACTAAGTGGACTCAATTACAGAGGTTATTAAACTTCTACTAATGTGTACCTCTAAAGTACTTCAAAAATTGAGCTGGGAGTTGAAAATAATTTACAACAAATCAAATATTTGTTATTATTCGATGGTTTGCCCCAAACCTTTTCGCTCACTCTACACATAAAAGATTTGGTTCAGTTAAAAACCCTCCTGATCCATGTGAACTAACACAATTACACCACCATATGTGGCCCTCATATTCCAAATTCACGTAAACAAATAAAACATTACAAAACAGGTAAAAAGATTTGTATTCTCACTCACTCATTCATAAATCTCTGCAGTGTATGCGTTCGACCAGCAGACGGGCTCCAAGCTCCAACCAAAAAACATATCCCCTATAACTGTCTCACAAACCACACAAAAAAGACAAAACAACAAGTAACAAGATCAGTACATTAAACCTATTTCAATGTTATATAGAGATAGCATTTAATAAATAAACAACTCACACACACATATATACACACACACACACACAACACATTTAACATTATCCATGTTAGAATTATTATTACACATATTAACACACATTAAAATACACCGTCAAAATTGGACAGGACGCTAATGACATAATTAGTAAAGAAAAAAAATATTTCTTAAAATACTTGTTTCACTTGTCAGAGAGTAGCGGTTTAAATCTTGCCTTTAACCTTAGCTCCAAAAATTATGTCATTTTTCTATCCAAAATCATTAGACATTAAAAGGGTTAGTGCCTCCTGACTTAGTGTAAGTAATAGTTAGCGAGCAGAATTACACCAAATGACGGCCATTTAAGGAAAACAAAATATCCACAAACGCTAGCTTTTTAGAGAATGGGGGAATGGACATTGCAGTTAAACTTTGCCCTTAAAAATATATATATATATATATATATATATACATATATATATATATAAATATATATATATATATATATATATATATATATATATATATATATATATATATATATATATATATATATATATATATATATATATATATATATTACATTGCATTGATGAGGCTTAGTACCTTTTTATATGGACATGTAACATAAGACTTGCTTCACTTTGTATATATAAGTGAATGTTGAGCTGACTACTTCACGTTTTAAGAGTTAGGATGCCACCATGTGGTTAAAGTTCTGTATTGCATTGCTCAAGAATGCAATACAGAACATACATATATATATATATATATATTTTTATTTATATATATATAAATAGATTTATATATATATAAATCTCTCTCTATATATATATATAATTCTTGAGCAATGAAATACAGATATGTATATATACTTTTTTTTCTTTTTTATGGAAAGAAAATTAGATATTCATGCAAACACACGCACACATACATATTAAGGCAATGTGTCTTTGCAATGTTTGAGCATATCTTGTGGCTGTGTATGAGACTATGTACAAAACCAAATTGAGTCTGACTCAATCTGATAATCTGATCATAATAATGTTCATTAATACATGACTAATTATAAAATATTAATTATACATATTTATAACAATCACTAATAGCAATAAATTATGAATAAAAAACTATTAATAGTGAATAGAATGAGTAATACTAACATTAATAATAGTTATACAAATTACTTATATTAACATTTATAATTCTACTACTGCTACTACTACTACTACTACTAATAATAATAATAACAATCATAATGATACTACTACTAAAAATAATAATGATTTATTCATCATTATTTATTAATAAAGATTTGTAAATAATTATTAAACGTAAAAAATAACAATATTAACATTAATAATAGTAATGATATTATGGCGTTCATAATAATAATAATAATAATAATAATAATAATAATAATAATAATAATAATAATAATAATAATAATAATAATAAGAAGAAGAAGAAGAAGAAGAAGAAGAATAAGAATATTATTATTATTATTATTATCATTATTATTATTATTATTATTATTATTATTATTATTAGCACTACTTATAAAGTATATATATCTTATAGAGAGATATATTATATGTTTATTCTCCGGCCACGAGTGGAGTGTCTGGAGTGCTAGTTTGTTGGCTATCTGGCCTGCTAGCTGGGTGAGTGAAGCTAAATTAGCGATTAGCATGTACCATTAATTTGGCCAAATATACAGCACAAAACTAGCAGGTAGGTGTTCATACTGTCCCCTGTGTATGTATGTTATATTGTATAAATAGTGTATTTAGCCACAGTGGTGTTGAAACTCTCCTACAGGAGCGGTTGCTATGGCTTCCGAATAGGTAACTAGGCGCTAGCATAGCATAGCTTAGCTTAGCCTGAAGGTTTGTTTACGTTTTTGCTGTTCACAAAATGGCGGCCATTCCCTTCTCTAGGTCAGAGGTCACAAGGTACAGTGAATTTGATGTTTAGTTTATTCATGTAATTGCATTAAATTCTCATTTTAAGGGCAAAGTTTAACTGCAATGTCCATTCCCCCATTCTCTAAAAAGCTAGCGTTTGTGGATATTTTGTTTTCCTTAAATGGCCGTCATTTGGTGTAATTCTGCTCGCTAACTATTACTTACACTAAGTCAGGAGGCACTAACCCTTTTAATGTCTAATGATTTTGGATAGAAAAATGACATAATTTTTGGAGCTAAGGTTAAAGGCAAGATTTAAACCGCTACTCTCTGACAAGTGAAACAAGTATTTTAAGAAATATTTTTTTTCTTTACTAATTATGTCATTAGCGTCCTGTCCAATTTTGACGGTGTATTTTAATGTGTGTTAATATGTGTAATAATAATTCTAACATGGATAATGTTAAATGTGTTGTGTGTGTGTGTGTGTGTGTGTGTATATATGTGTGTGTGAGTTGTTTATTTATTAAATGCTATCTCTATATAACATTGAAATAGGTTTAATGTACTGATCTTGTTACTTGTTGTTTTGTCTTTTTTTGTGTGGTTTGTGAGACAGTTATAGGGGATATGTTTTTTGGTTGGAGCTTGGAGCCCGTCTGCTGGTCGAACGCATACACTGCAGAGATTTATGAATGAGTGAGTGAGAATACAAATCTTTTTACCTGTTTTGTAATGTTTTATTTGTTTACGTGAATTTGGAATATGAGGGCCACATATGGTGGTGTAATTGTGTTAGTTCACATGGATCAGGAGGGTTTTTAACTGAACCAAATCTTTTATGTGTAGAGTGAGCGAAAAGGTTTGGGGCAAACCATCGAATAATAACAAATATTTGATTTGTTGTAAATTATTTTCAACTCCCAGCTCAATTTTTGAAGTACTTTAGAGGTACACATTAGTAGAAGTTTAATAACCTCTGTAATTGAGTCCACTTAGTTTGACGAATACACTATAAAAATCGTTTCTATTTGATAAAATATACATGATACACAGTATTCATGCTTCGTGTGTTCCACATTTTGGATTTCCAAAAGCTGATTATTATCCATGAGAACACAGGCTGTCTACTACTACTACTACTACTACTACTACTACTACTACTACTAATAATAATAATAATAATAATAATAATAATAATTATTATTATTATTATTATTATTATTATTATTATTATTATTATTATTATTAGTATGGTTGTTGTTGTTTTTTATTTATTTATTTATTTATTTATTCGAGTGTTCCAACACTCTGTGATTTAGAGCTTCTTAGAGTCTCTGAGAAACATACTTAGTCAGAAGACTCCTCCTCCTACTACTACTACTACTACTACTACTACTACTACTACTACTACTACTACTAATAATAATAATAATAATAATAAATATTGTTAATATTATGATTAATATTATTATTATTATTATTATTATTATTATTATTATTATTATTATTATTATTATTATTATTATTGTTGTTTGTGTTATTGTTATTATTTGTAGTATTATTATGGTTGTTGTTGTTTATTTGTTTATTTATTTGACTGTTCCTACACCTCTCTCTACACCTTTCTCTTCTCGTCTACTGGGAGCAAGAGCAGCTACGATGTCCGGACGCGGCAAAGGAGGCATCTGAGCGCGAGGAGAGAGAGCGAGTGTTAGACCGCAGCGCCTCGCGGTGTCTGCGGTCCCTTCTTGGCAGCGTTTTCATTGGCGGATTTTATCCTCGAAAATCTGCCACTTGGGGCTTTTCGCGGACTGTGTGGACTGTGTATTTACAGCGCTTCCCGTGCTCCGGTGAAACGCGGTGGTCCGCCATTTTGGGAGCGTTAATTACCTCCCGGACTATCATGGCGGCTCACGCTTCTGCTGAGAGGTATGCTCGTTACTGGGCTAAACTTAAATATGTCGGCTCTGGTGATCCGCCCGACAGAAACACTGTTGGAAACATGATTCTTGACTCAGACTGGATTACCGCGCAAGACCTCCTATCTTTCATAGCTCTGCCCAACAGGAATGAATTTGAAGTCTGTTTCAACAACGAGCGTGGATTAAAGATTTTTATGGATTTTTTCTCCGGCAACCTAACAAAATGGAAGGACTTCGAGATGTTTACACCCACCAACCTTGAGGTAAAAAACATCTTCGTCAAACTCTGGACTGGACGTATCTGTGACCAAGACGTGGAAACGTACTTGAAAAGATTTTGTGACGTTTTAAAACCTGTGGTGAAGCCAGTTGATAATCTTGGCATCTGGTACGGTGTTCGAAAATACACTGTAAAGGTGAAGAGAGACAGCAGTGGAAAACTTCTACCTATTCCAAACTCCTTCTCTCTGGGTCCCTTTAACGGGAAAATATTCTATCAAGGCCAAGTACAATCCTGCTTCATCTGCCAGTCACCCAATCATCAAGCTAAAGACTGTTCTACAACTAAATGTTGGCATTGCGGCACCACCGGTCACAAATCAGCAGAGTGCAACAACACCGAAGTCTGCAGCCTGTGTGGTGCCAAGGAACACAATTATTTCCAATGTCCAAGCTCATATGTAAACAGACTGAAAAAGATGTTCAAACCAACTGCTGCTAAAGAAAAAGCACAGCAATCTGAACAAACCCAACCAACAAACCAAGCGGAAAACAAAGATAAAGACGATGAACAACAAAGAGCGGAGGATACTCACAAGCAGCTTCCCGAGGATGTCCCTCTGCCTGAAAGCTCCAGAGAATCTTCAGGGGACAGCAGCACAGGCTCCGGCTCCAGCAATCAGACCTCAGCAGTAGAGATGGAGGGGAACGACGAGGAGTCGTACGAGAGTGCTACGGAGGAAGAATTTAGCTCCGACTCCCTCACTCCAGAAGCAAAGAAAACCATGGACTTCAGTAGACCACAGTCCAGCCGTGATGGAAGAGGGACAAGAGCAGCTCCTGGCAACATCATTGACGGGAAACGGAAGATGGACAGCTCCTCTGGATCCGAAGGTACCAGAACTGTCCTTGCCGCTCCTAAAGCCAGAAAAAAGAAACCATGACTTTTAATCTAATTTGTGCTGTTTAGTTTTTATATGTAATAATGTGAATCTCTATTTTTAATTATGCCAACATCTTCTCTTACGGTAGCTTCGTGCAACCTAAGAGGAATCCAGTCTGTTAAGAATAGGATTCCTAAGATAAATATCTTATTACAGCAAAAACTAGACATTATTTGTGTACAAGAAACAAGATTGAAAACTGTAGATGACATGAAAAATGTAATGGATTGTTGGAAAATAGGAAAAAGTTTTTTATCTATAGGTCAGAGTCCTGCTGATGGCATAGGTATTTTTTTCTATACTGATAAAATCAGTATTATTAAATATAGAGAACCCGTTCCAGGTCGTATTATGTATTTAGATTTCTTCTTTTATAATAAAAAGGTGAGATTAATTAATATATATACACCACAGGATAGAATAAGTAAAATTAAAATATTTAATAAGATTAAAATATTATTGTGTGTTGGTTTCCACACAATCTTATGTGGTGACTTTAATACCGTTACTGATATTAAAGATAAATTCCCAGTTAAAAAAAATAGTATAGGAAGACAAGGACTTATTTTAAAAGATATCATGTGTAATTATAAAATGTTAGATACATATAGAGCCTTATATCCTCAAGGTTGTGATTATACTAGATTTGATACAATATATAAATCTAGAATAGACCGTATTTATGTTAATGATAAATTTAATATTAAATCATATATAAATAAACTAATGTTAAACTCCGATCATCTAACAGTAATAGTTAATATTCAATTTAAAGATGTTATTAATAAAAGCTTTTGGAAATTAAATACACAATTATTAAAATATGATAATATAGATAATGAGGTTAAATATGAAATTAAACAAATTTTTACTTTAAAAGATCTTATGAACAACCTTGATTTCTGGGAATTATTTAAAATAAGAATTAAAACATTTCTAAAATTTAAAAGTATAGAAATTAATAAATTAAAAAATGATGAATATAAAGAATGTATTAATAGATATATATCTTTAAAACAATTAAAAGATATAGATATAATTGAGGCTCTAGAACTTAAAGATATTAAAAGAAAACTAGATAATTTTAATAATGACACACTATCTAATCTACAAAACCAGCTTAGAATAGATTCAGATGTAATTTTGAACCCATCCCACATTGCTGAACTATTTCATAAAAAAAGGAATTCTGGTATAACTGAAATAAAAAATAGTAACGGTATTTTAATCTCTGACTTTGAACAAATTAAAGACACCATTAGAAAACAGTGTGAAGAAATGTACTCTGACATTGATATTAATGAAAACGACATGCTGGGTTTTCTTAATGATAAATACTCTGAACACTACGATTTTTTAGATAATGACATAACTGAAAGTGAGGTAGAAATAGCCATTAAACAACTAAATACAAAGAAATCTCCGGGTAAAGACGGACTCCCGTCTGAATTTTACCAACAGTACAGTAAAGAACTAATAGGAATTCTGACACAAGTTTTTAATGAAGGTATTTCTAGGGGTTTTATGGGTGACACTTTCTATGAAGGGGTTTTATCTTTACTGTATAAAAAAGGAGACAACTCTGATATAAATAACTATAGGCACCTCACAATGATGAACTTAGACTATAAAATTTATGCTAAAGTGTTAATGAATAGATTGAGTGATGTTTTAGACCTTATTATAATAAAAGAACAAACGTGTGCTGTAAAGGGCAGACTTATTTGGGACAACCTGTGTTCCCTTAGACAGATCATTTATGAAAGTGGACAAAATTTTTATATTGTGGCTTTTGATCAAAAAAAGGCCTTTGATTATATTTCAAGGTCATATTTGTTCCAAGTTTTAAAAATGTACAACTTCTCTAATAAATTCATTAATATGATAAAAGTATTATATGCAAAATCTAAAATCCAAATTAATGTTAACGGCTCTTTGACCGAGTACTTTGATATGGCTAGAGGAATAAAACAAGGCTGTCCCTTGAGTGCTGCTCTATATGTTTTAGCCATCAGTCCTCTAATTAAAAAAATAAGACAAGACACAACAATACAAGGTATCAAAATGAATGAGGATACAGTCAAAATAACAGCATATGCTGATGATATCTCTGTTATAGTTAAAACTAAAGAAGATTTTAATATTATCATGAATCATTTTAAAAATTATGAAAAAGCATCTGGTGCTAAACTAAATATGTCTAAGTCAGAGTGTGTGTGGATCGGAGATCATGAAAAGAAGTTTCAAATTGATGTCCCAGAAAAAGACCAAATTAAAATTTTAGGTGTTTATTTTGAGAATGGCGACTGTGTCAATAATAATTGGGAAAAAAAGGAGAGAATCATTACTGAAGAAATAAAAAAATGGACTTACACTAAATTAAGTTATAAAGCAAGGATAAATATAATGAAAACATACATATTAGCAAAAGTTATGTTTATATCATGCGTTTTTCCACCTACAGAACACTGGGTTAAAATTTTTAATAAAATATGTGTAAAATTTTTATGGAATACAAACAGAGAAGTAACAAAACGGGTTTTTATTTATAAAAGCAAAGAATTGGGTGGTTTAGGAGCTATTGATTTATCACTTAAAACTAGGATTGCAGCAATAAAGATAATCGCAAATGGATTAAATAGACAAGTTAATTGGATAGGGAACATCACAAATTGGAAACAAAAAATAAAAGGTAAAGCTAGAGGTAAAATTCCTTATTATAAACTTATGTATAGTGATTTTATAAACAGATATGAAATGTATAATATTGACTGGGTAAATGACTCTAATAAGAAAATTTATAATTTACTGTGTGATAAAATTTATGGGAGTGAAATCAGTTTTAAACTTCTTTCCACTGATGAAAATAAAATTTGTATAAAGAATATTTCAAGTCCTAACCTCTCTGAAAAAATGAGAGATGTTTCATGGTTAGTTGCAGTCAGAAGACTGCCTGTTAGAGCTGTGGTTCGTTGGAGCTGCTTTGTTAAAACTGTACAGTGTCCAATGCCTAATTGTACACATGAAGAGACTCTTGACCACTTTTTAGTTGAATGCTATCGCTCTAAACAAGTTTGGACAATGTTACAAAATATTGGACTGAAAGTTATTATTAATGTCAGTTCTGTTGCCTATGGCATATTTGATGTTGGCGTATCTGATGATTTTTGTGATTTTTATTGGTTTATCATATGTTTAACTAAACATCAACTATGGAAAACCAGGTCTAGAATGACCATAGACCACTTGTTTGTACCAGCTGAAGTGGTTTTTAAAAATATTATAAAAACTTTAAAACAAACTAGAACCTTAAAATTAATATTTAAAAATCCCCTCTTATGGGATTCTCTACCTCTTTAACCTTTTAAAAAAAAAAAAAAAAAAAAAAAAACTGGGGATCCAAGGTAATGGTGTTTTTGCATTTTCTTTTTCTTTTATTTTTTATTATTATATATATATATCTTTTGTTTGTTTGTTTTCCAATAATTTGTATAATTTTCTATAAGATGTTAGCTGATGTATCTTTTCGAGCTTATATCTGACTTTTTTCCTTAATAAAGAGCCCCTATAGCCTGAAAAAATAAAAAAAAAAAGCAAAGGAGGCAAGGGGCTCGGGAAAGGAGGCGCCAAGCGTCACCGCAAAGTTCTTCGCGATAACATCCAGGGCATCACCAAGCCCGCTATCCGCCGTCTGGCGCGTCGTGGTGGCGTCAAGCGTATCTCCGGTCTGATCTACGAGGAGACCCGCGGTGTGTTGAAAGTGTTCCTGGAGAACGTGATCAGAGACGCCGTCACCTACACCGAGCACGCCAAGAGAAAGACCGTCACCGCTATGGATGTGGTGTACGCCCTGAAACGCCAGGGACGCACTCTGTACGGATTCGGAGGTTAAACGCTCGTCTCGAACACCGCTAACAACAACGGCTCTTTTAAGAGCCACCCACAAATCCACCCAAAGAGCAGTTTTCCGTGTTGGAATAAGATGCAGTAGTTCACTAACACTTAATTTCCCTATATAAAACATCCCACTGCCCATGAATTACAAGATAAAGTGTGGAAATACACTACGAAAGATATGTAAGGATATCAGTATTGTGTGTGTGTATAGAGAGAGAGAGAGAGAATATTGATACATATATGCCTACGAGCTGTGTGTGTATATATAAAATATATGTGCACGTGTGTTCTTAAAGCATAAGTTTAAGAAGATGTAAATATCCGAGTCTGTGATTAAGAAGCGTCAGTTTAAAGGCACATATTTCTTTAGTTTTAGGTTGTTTTAAAGGAACGCCGTAGGATCTCCCGTCCACTCAACTGAACCAGACATTAGTTCACATGAAGGCTAACTGATGAATAAACATACAGCCGCGTGTTTGTGTGCGCTCACAATGCGCGGATGTGTTTAT
>NC_064420.1:9005000-9027500 GCF_023375975.1 Astyanax mexicanus | reverse complement strand
GCATGTAGAGTGTGCACGCAGGTAAAAGTAGGCACTAGGCCTCAGTATTACAGTGCTGCTGCAGTGTTTTCAGGTTAATTTAGGAGCTAGGCCTCAGTTATATAGTGCTCCTGAAGTGTTTTCAGCTCTATTTATATGTTAGGCCTGAGTAATGTAGTGCCTCTGCAGTGTTTTCAGCTCTATTAATATGTTAGGCCTGAGTAATGTAGTGCTCCTGCAGTGTTTGTAGTTATATTGATGAGTTAGGCCTCAGTTATGTAGTGCTGCTGCAGCGTGTGCAGGTGTATTTAGAAGCTAGGCCTGAGTAATGTAGTGCTTCTGCAGTGTTTTCAGGTCTATTTCTAAGTTAGGCCTGAGTAATGTAGTGCTCCTGCAGTGTTTTCAGCTCTATTAATATGTTAGGCCTGAGTAATGTAGTGCTTCTGCAGTGTTTTTAGGTATATTTCTAAGTTAGGCCTGAGTAATGTAGTGCTTCTGCAGTGTGTGCAGGTCTATTTCTAAGTTATGTCTCACCAATATAGTGCTCCTGCAGTGTTTTCAGCTCTATTAATATGTTAGGCCTCAGTAATGTAGCGCTGCTGCAGTGTTTTCAGGTCTATTTCTAAGTTATGTCTCACTAATATAGTGCTCCTGCAGTGTTTTCAGCTCTATATGTTAGGCCTGAGTAATGTAGTGCCTCTGCAGTGTTTTCAGCTCTATTAATATGTTAGGCCTCAGTAATGTAGTGCTTCTGCAGTGTTTTCAGCTCTATTAATATGTTAGGCCTGAGTAATGTAGTGCTGCTGCAGTGTTTTCAGGTCTATTTCTAAGTTATGTCTCACTAATATAGTGCTCCTGCAGTGTTTTCAGCTCTATTTATATGTTAGGCCTGAGTAATGTAGTGCCTCTGCAGTGTTTTTAGGTATATTGATAAGTTAGGCCTCAGTAATGTAGTGCTCCTGCAGTGTTTTCAGCTCTATTAATGTTAGGCCTCAGTAATGTAGTGCCGCTGCAGTGTTTTCAGCTCTATTAATATGTTAGGCCTGAGTAATGTAGTGCTCCTGCAGTGTTTTCAGCTCTATTAATATGTTAGGCCTCAGTTATGTAGTGCCGCTGCAGTGTTTTCAGGTCTATTTCTAAGTTAGGCCTGAGTAATGTAGTGCTTCTGCTGTGTGTGCAGGTCTATTTCTAAGTTATGTCTCACCAATATAGTGCTCCTGCAGTGTTTTCAGCTCTATTAATATGTTAGGCCTGAGTAATGTAGTGCTTCTGCAGTGTTTTTAGGTATATTGATAAGTTAGGCCTCAGTAATGTAGTGCCCCTGCAGTGTTTGTAGTTATATTGATGAGTTAGGCCTCAGTTATGTAGTGCTGCTGCAGCGTGTGCAGGTGTATTTAGAAGCTAGGCCTCAGCCTTCCGATTGACGGAATGTTCATGTAGGCATTTACCTACTGCTATGTTTGGATTGAGTAAAGATTTTACCACAATAAAGGTGTGTCCTCGTGCTCATTTTTTTTCTTCTGTATTAGGGTTATGGGACGTTGGGGTCATAATGAATTAGGGTTATAGGGGTTTAGGGTTGTCATGAATTAGGTTTATAATAAATTAGGGTTAGGGGGATTAGGGTTATCATATATTAGGGTTATCATATATTAGGGTTAGGGGGTTAGAGTTAGAACACGTTAGGGTTAGGGGGTTTTAGGGTTAAAATATGTTAGGGTTAGGGGGTTTAGGGTTTGAACATGTTAGGGTTAGGGAGTTTAGGGTTAGAATAAATTAGGGTTAGGGGGTTTAGGGTTAGAATATGTTAGGGTTAGGGGGTTTAGGGTTAGAATATGTTAGGGTAAGGGGGTTTAGGGTTAGAATATGTTAGGGTTAGGGGGTTTAGGGTTAGAATAAATTAGGGTTAGGGGGCTTAGGGTTAGAATAAATTAGGGTTAGGGGGCTTAGGGTTAGAATAAGTTAGGGTTAGGGGGCTTAGGGTTAGAATAAATTAGGGTTAGGGGGCTTAGGGTTAGAATAAGTTAGGGTTAGGGGGTTTAGGGTTAGAATAAGTTAGGGTTAGGGGGTTTAGGGTTAGAATAAGTTAGGGTTAGGAGGTTTAGAGTTAGAACACATTAGGGTTAGGGCTGGTGGAGGGCCGGTGTTTGGGGGATTTAGGACTCGTTAACGGAGCGGCGATTGGAATCAGGTGCGCCTAACGGGCCGCGCCCGGAGCCCGGGCCCCACAAGAGCCGAGCGCCCCACGAGGAGCGCCGATCCGAGTGCGGGGCGCCGGCGACGAAGACTGGACGGCGACAAAGACGCGTGGGAGTCGACTGCGGGAGTCGGCCATTCGCGCAACACACCGCGCGCGCACTGTGCTTTACGCACTCCACAAGGGCGCCCCGCAACACCAGCTAAACTACGCACACGCGCCTCACACACCCAACACGCTCTCGCCCACACTTTCCTCCACCGACGCCCACGCCGTTCGCCCCGCTCACGATCCCCTTTCACGACATTATTACACGATAAGCACGCCAAGTCCGCCGTTGCCCGTTCGGAGCGCGGCCGGCTCGGCACGCTTCGGGGAGCGCCGCGAGAAACGCGCCGTCCGCACGCCGCCCTTTCCGCCTCCACGACACGCGAGGGGGCCTCTCGCAGGCGGGAGAGCGCTTTAACGCTCGCCAAGTTGGCCACGCGCGCGGATTTCGTGCGAGAAACGCAGCGAGAAAACACAACGCGAGCCTGCAGCTGCGCCACGGCTGCGCAGCGCTGGCCGGGTTGAGTCTACAACGTTCTCATGCGGCGCTTAAGGGCCGCCCCCCTCGCCGCTGAGGGAGGTTCCACAGAACGCTACTGCAGCAGACACACAGTGCTCGCTCTCGCACGCAGCAAAGCAGAACGATGGCAGAAGTCGCTCCCGCCCCAGCCGCCTCGGCGCCCGCCAAGGCCCCCAAGAAGAAGGCCGCCGCCCGCCCCAAGAAGGCCGGCCCCAGCGTCGGCGAGCTTATCGTCAAGGCCGTCTCGGCATCCAAGGAGAGGAGCGGCGTGTCTCTCGCCGCCCTGAAGAAAGCCCTGGCCGCCGGCGGCTACGACGTGGAGAAGAACAACTCTCGCGTTAAGATCGCCGTCAAGAGCCTCGTCACCAAGGGCACTCTGGTGCAGACCAAAGGCACCGGCGCGTCGGGCTCTTTCAAGCTCAACAAGAAACAGGCCGAGGCCAAGAAGAAGCCGGCCAAGAAGGTTGCTCCTAAAGCCAAGAAGCCCGCCGCCAAGAAACCGGCTGCCGCGAAGAAACCCAAGAAGGTAGCGGCCAAGAAGCCCGCCGCGGCCAAGAAGTCTCCCAAAAAGGCCAAGAAACCGGCAGCGGCTGCGAAGAAGGCGACCAAGAGCCCCAAGAAGGCGAAGAAGCCGGCGGCTCCCAAGAAAGCCACCAAGAGCCCAAAGAAAGCCAAGGCTGTCAAGCCCAAAGCGGCCAAGCCCAAGGCGGCGAAGCCGAAGAAGGCTGCCCCCAAGAAGAAGTAAACGGTGCCGTTTACCTTCATGTTTTGTTCCTCTCTAACAACGGCTCTTTTAAGAGCCACCCACAGTTTCATTTCAAAGAGCTTCCTTCATATCATGTATCGAAAGCACATAACGGTGTTTAATGCGTATGATGTATGACACTGTTTATCATTACAATTCTCATTTTAACATACAAATAAGGCACGACCTCAGCCACTGTAGGTATTCGTTTCATCCGTTTGTTTTATTTATTATTGTAACTTTGATTTCATTTGAGCGGGAAGGCAAAAGTCTCCGTCTTCAGCCATTCGGTCTCTGTCTCACACACAAAGCAGGCAGCACGAGGAGGAGGGGGGAGTGGGGGCCCAAAGCGAGCAGCGGAGGGCAGGCGCTAGCGTTTGACGGCGGACACGCCATTGGCTGTCGCTCCGCCAAGCGTTTACACTAGAGGCTGCGCGAAGAGGAGGGGAAGGAGGGGGGAGCGGGCGCTGGAGTTCGACGGCGGCAACGCCATTGGCTGTTGCTGCGCGAAGCTTGTAGCCAATAGGAACGTAGGCGCTTTTGCTTTATCAACAGCGCCCGGGAGCCCGCTGCTTTATTTCAGTATTGTTCAGCGAACACATCTGAGCTGCATCATGAGCGGAAGAGGCAAAACCGGCATTTAGTTCCTAAATACGGCCCCTCCCTTCCCTTTAAACTGATTTACAACGCAGCACGCTCCCCCGCGATCCTTGAACGCCGTGAGCGCTCTTTGTGCGAAAGCGGCTGGAGCCGCGTGCTCCATGGCGGCCAATAATGCCCACCCGCAGTCAGCGGGGAGGCATTGGGCCAGATTGAGATATGTAGGAGAAGGAGAACCACCTTCTAGGAGCGATGTAGGCTCTCAGCTCTTACAAAGCCAGTGGATAGACGCTGTGGATATTTATTCTTTTATTACTCTGCCAAATAGAAAGCACTTTGAACTTATCTTTCTTCATGAACGTGCTCTACAACGCTTTCAGCAGATTTTTCACTCTGGTTCCAGAGAAGGGTTTTGGAGCAGATGGGAAATTGATACATCAGCCCCCCAAGATGAAAGTTTTGTCTACGTGAAGTTCTGGACGGGCAAAGTGGCTGATGCGGATGTTGATCACTACCTACGCAGATTCTGTGAGCTGCTCCAACCTGCACAGAAACTCCTTGATCAGTTTGGTCTATGGTACGGTGTGAGGAGGTACAAAGTTAAGTTTAGAAGAAATGCTGATGGACAACGTGTCCAAATACCTAACTCCATCTCTATGGGTCCTTATAATGGCCGAATTTCTTACCAAGGCCAGACCCAGAGATGCTATGTATGCCACTCCACTGAACACCAAGTCAAGGACTGTGATGTCATCAAGTGCTGGAAGTGTGGAGAGTTGGGTCATAGAGGAAAGGAGTGCCAGAACACGGAGGTGTGCAATCTTTGCGGTACCCAAGGTCACTCCTACTTCAAATGCCCCAGCTCATACAGCAATAGAACACGCGCCACAAAAGAGCAGCAAGTCCAGGAAGAAGAGCACACTGAGATCAACATCAGGGAGGATCGAGCTGAGACTGGAGCAGCTTCATCAGCAGCTCCACTAGAAGGAGTCCAACTCATGGATAACAGTGTGGATCAGGATGAAACTTCTACCTCATCCGACAGCAGCACCTCCTCTGGAGAGCTCAGCGAGCTGGATGCTGGATCGGAGGGAGAAGGAGAAATCCCCCCACTGCAGAGATCAGCGCAGAGCTCCAGGAAAGGATCATCCAGACCAACATCATCTAGGTCGTCTTCCTCCAAGAGTTCTTCAGTGGACTCCAGCCTTTTATCAACATCGAGTGACATCCCAAGGTCCATCACGACAGCCATCCGTGACCGGAACAACATGGAGGAGAAGGTAAATGACTTTAAGACTCTCTCTACTAAGAGTAAGAGAAAGAAAAAGCACCCCTCAGGAAATGGACCAGTTAAAAAAATGATGAAGGACTAACGTTTTTTTTGTTTCCCTCTCTCTATAACCCTGATGTTTATTGATATTATTTCGATAAATGTTAGAGGGATAAAATCTGAGAAAAATAGGAAAATTAAAATGAAAGCTCTTTTAGATAAAAAGTGTGATATTATATGTGCACAAGAACTGCGTCTTACAACTAATGAGGATATAAATGAGATAAAAATGCTGTGGAATGTAGGCACTGCAGTTCTGTCAGTGGGACAGGACAGTGCAGATGGAGTTGGAGTGTTTTTTAAAAAACATGTAGAAATACTTAAAGCTAGAGAAATAATACCTGGTAGAATATTAATGATTGATTGTATATATAATAATAACCAAAAAATTAGAATAATTAATCTATACACACCATCGGATAGAGCCGGGAAAATGAAAATCTTTTATAAATTATATGAAATTTTGTTAGTAGGCTTTCCTGTTATATTGTGTGGAGATTTCAACACAATTACAGATTTAAAAGATAGGGTCGCAGACAATACTATTCATATAACAAGAGAAGGGAAGTTGCTCGAGAAAATCTGTACAACATGTGGTCTAAAAGACTCCTTTAGAGAGCTCTTCCCTCTTGATAGCGGTTTTACCCGTTTTGACTCTAGAGTCAAGACACGTATAGATAGAATATATGCCACCAAAGACATAAAGGTTATAAATTATAAAACCGAACTACTGGTAGAATCGGACCATTTAGCGGTCAATGTTAAATTAAGCTTGGGCATTAGAGAACAACGGGGGTATTGGAAACTAAATACACAGTGTCTAAAAAATACTAGTGTTGTCGCTGAAATCTTACAAGAAATAAGAAGAATAAAAGAACTGAAAGTTTTAACTCCCTCTAATGCAAAATTGTGGGAGGTTTTTAAAAAACAGATTAAAATGTTTTTAATACAAAAATGTAAAAAATTAAATTGTGAAAGGAATGAGCATTACAATAAACTTACTGCGGAATATGTGGAACTCCAAAGTAAAAGAGATAAAACTATAGAAGATGAAGAAAATCTTTTTAAACTTAAGTCAGAACTGTTTGAAATAAATAATGAAACTTTTTTAAATTTACAACTACAAGCAGGAATGAATAATAGCTTTTCAGGAAACACAAGTAATGTTATTAAAAGACTAAATGATAGAAGAGAAAATAAAATGATTAAAGGGATTAGAGATGATCATGGGAATATAATAGAAAATGAAAAAGAGAAACGCAAAATTATAAAGGAAAAGTGTCAAAATGCCTTTGGGGAAATTAAAATACAGGATCAAAAAATTACACAAATTTTATCAGGCTGCCCCACATTACAAGCAGAGGACCTCGCCTCTATATGCCAACCAATAACAAAAGAGGAAATCATAGAGGTAATTAAAGGTCTACATGATGGGAAAACCCCGGGACCAGATGGATTACCCGCGGAGCTTTATAAAGCATGTGTAAATGAGGTAATAAACCTGCTACAAAATTATTTTAATGAAGGACTTAGTGAGGGAAAAATGAATGAAGATTTTTATAAATCTGTAATCACCCTGATCTATAAGAAAGGGGACCAAAATGAATTAGATAACTGGCGCCAGATCAGTTTATTAAATATTGACTACAAAATATTAGCAAAAATTTTAATGAATAGACTAAATCAACATCTAGAAAAAATAATAGAAATTGAACAAACATGTGCAGTGAAAGGCCGATACATGTGGGATAACTTAGGGATGCTTAGGGAATTGATTTTAAATAATGATGATAAAGATTTCTATATAGTTAGCCTGGATCAAAAGAAGGCATTTGACTTTGTATCCAGGGAATACCTGTGGAAAGTTTTGCAACATTATGGTTTTCCACCAAATTTTATTGCAATGATTAAATTATTATACAAAAAATCTATAACACAAATTAACGTAAATGGCATACTAACAGAACCCTTTGAGACACACAGAGGAGTGAAACAGGGCTGCCCTCTAAGCGCAGCCCTGTATGTGCTAGCAATTAGCCCTCTGCTAAATAAAATAAAAAATGACACCAGAATTAAAGGGATCAAAATATTTGATAAAAAATCTTTTAAACTTACAGCCTTTGCAGATGACATCACAGTCGTTATAAAAAACCAGAAGGAGTTCAGAATTCTGACAGAGCATTTTAAAACCTATGAAGAGGTAGCAGGAGCAAAGTTAAATCTTGATAAAACAGAAGGAATCTGGATGGGACAAAATGATCCCCCGTTTTTAGATATTGAAATTAAAGATAGCATAAAAATTATAGGTTTAGTAGTAACAAAAGATAATTGTGCTGAAATTAACTGGACAGTGAAGGAACAAGAGGTAGAAAATGAATTAAATCAGTGGAAAGTTGCCAATTATATATATATATGTATATATATATATATGTATATATATATACATATATATATATATATATGTATATATATATATATATATATATATATATATATATATATATATATATACATATATATATACATATATATATATGTATATATATATACATATATATATACATATATATATATATATATATATATATATATGTATATATATATATATATGTATATTATATATAATGTGTGTGTGTGTGTGTATATATTTAAGTATATATATTTAAGTGTATATATTTATATAAATATAAACTTACGCGCGCACACACACTATACTAAGCTGTGAGCAATAGGTAACACCAGTACACTTTCAAATCATAACAATCCCTATACACACGGCATTATTTTGAGTATACAGCTGTACACGGCTGTTTGTAATTAATTACAAGGTTATTGAATAAGAATTATTAAATTAAGCAATGGGAGCGCTTAAATTGCATTATATATATTATAATTAAACCCAGAATGGACTGCAGGAAGCCGCCAGTTTGTTCTATACGCAGTATTTTGCGTTTGGGCTCTCCGTGCGAAACGGCCAATAGGAAGGGCGCAGATCCAAGACGCCCAATCAGCGAGTAGCGGCTCTAAAGCATAAAAGGGCCGTGAGGAGGCGAGGCGCGTTATTCTCTTTACAGAGCTCAGCGCGATGGCAAGAACGAAGCAGACCGCCCGCAAGTCCACCGGTGGCAAAGCCCCGAGGAAGCAGCTGGCCACCAAGGCAGCCCGCAAGAGCGCACCGGCTACCGGCGGCGTGAAGAAACCTCACCGTTACAGGCCCGGCACCGTCGCTCTCAGGGAGATCCGCCGCTACCAGAAATCCACTGAGCTGCTGATCCGCAAGCTGCCCTTCCAGCGCCTGGTGCGTGAGATCGCTCAGGACTTCAAGACCGATCTGCGCTTCCAGAGCTCCGCCGTCATGGCTCTGCAGGAGGCCAGCGAGGCGTACTTGGTGGGTCTGTTTGAAGACACTAACCTGTGCGCCATCCACGCCAAGAGAGTCACCATTATGCCTAAGGACATCCAGCTGGCCCGCCGTATCCGCGGAGAGCGCGCTTAAACGGAGCGCTTTGACGTTTTCCCTTAATACCCAACGGCTCTTTTAAGAGCCACCTACCTGTGTCCGTGCCAAAAGAGTTGTTTTTCTACATGCTTTTTATATGCCAGTATGAAAAAGTAGTACTAATTGTGTACTCAAAACTATGAATAATTTTGACATAACGTATATTTTAGAACTATTTCGCGTCCTTTTTAATAGTCAGCAATTACTATATCTTACTGCAATGGATAAATATAAACACACAAGCACAATAATTATGAGCACATTATTGGTGAAATAATAGAGAAATGAATCTATATATATTATGTGTGTGTGCGTGTGTATTGAGGGAAGTGCTGCATGTAACATTGATGGAGCTTGGATGCCACCGTGCGGTTCAACTGCGCCATTGCATGCACTGTTATAAGTTGCAAGAGTTCTGTTGTAAGTGTGTGTGTGTTTACATAAATTGAACTCTTATTACTGAAAATGGCAATGTTTCACTATACGGTGGCATCCATCAGTGTTACAACATGTACAATTTAATATGTACACACATTGATATACTCGGTAATATTGTCATATTCTCTCTCTATATTAAAATATACCTAGCTACATATATATATGATATACAGAGAGAGAGAGAGAGAGAGAGCTCTTAAAACATGAAAACATAAGTATATAAATATATTGTAAGTCTCATGATACGTCCATAATATATAAATCAAGTAAACCTCACGATTGGTGCCGTTTAACAATATATATATATATATATATATATATATATATATATATATATATATATATGTATATATATATATATATATATATATATATATATATATATATATATATATATATATATATATATATATATATATATATATATTACATTGCATTGATGAGGCTTAGTACCTTTTTATATGGACATGTAACATAAGACTTGCTTCACTTTGTATATATAAGTGAATGTTGAGCTGACTACTTCACGTTTTAAGAGTTGCCACCATGTGGTTAAAGTTCTGTATTGCATTGCTCAAGAATGCAATACAGAACATACATATATATATATATATTTTTTTATTTATATATATATAAATAGATTTATATATATATATAAATCTCTCTATATATATATATATAATTCTTGAGCAATGAAATACAGATATGTATATATACTTTTTTTTCTTTTTTATGGAAAGAAAATTAGATATTCATGCAAACACACGCACACATACATATTAAGGCAATGTAATGTGTCTTTGCAATGTTTGAGCATATCTTGTGGCTGTGTATGAGACTATGTACAAAACCAAATTGAGTCTGACTCAATCTGATAATCTGATCATAATAATGTTCATTAATACATGACTAATTATAAAATATTAATTATACATATTTATAACAATCACTAATAGCAATAAATTATGAATAAAAAACTATTAATAGTGAATAGAATGAGTAATACTAACATTAATAATAGTAATACAAATTACTTATATTAACATTTATAATTCTACTACTGCTACTACTACTACTACTAATAATAATAATAATAACAATCATAATGATACTACTACTAAAAATAATAATGATTTATTCATCATTATTTATTAATAAAGATTTGTAAATAATTATTAAACGTAAAAAATAACAATATTAACATTAATAATAGTAATGATATTATGGCGTTCATAATTATAATAATAATAATAATAATAATAATAATAATAATAATAATAATAATAATAATAATAATAATAATAAGAAGAAGAAGAAGAAGAAGAAGAAGAAGAAGAAGAAGAAGAATATTATTATTATTATTATTATTATTATTATTATTATTATTATTATTATTATTATTATTATTATTATTATTAGCACTACTTATAAAGTATATATATCTTATAGAGAGATATATTATATGTTTATTCTCCGGCCACGAGTGGAGTGTCTGGAGTGCTAGTTTGTTGGCTATCTGGCCTGCTAGCTGGGTGAGTGAAGCTAAATTAGCGATTAGCATGTACCATTAATTTGGCCAAATATACAGCACAAAACTAGCAGGTAGGTGTTCATACTGTCCCCTGTGTATGTATGTTATATTGTATAAATAGTGTATTTAGCCACAGTGGTGTTGAAACTCTCCTACAGGAGCGGTTGCTATGGCTTCCGAATAGGTAACTAGGCGCTAGCATAGCATAGCTTAGCTTAGCCTGAAGGTTTGTTTACGTTTTTGCTGTTCACAAAATGGCGGCCATTCCCTTCTCTAGGTCAGAGGTCACAAGGTACAGTGAATTTGATGTTTAGTTTATTCATGTAATTGCATTAAATTCTCATTTTAAGGGCAAAGTTTAACTGCAATGTCCATTCCCCCATTCTCTAAAAAGCTAGCGTTTGTGGATATTTTGTTTTCCTTAAATGGCCGTCATTTGGTGTAATTCTGCTCGCTAACTATTACTTACACTAAGTCAGGAGGCACTAACCCTTTTAATGTCTAATGATTTTGGATAGAACAATGACATAATTTTTGGAGCTAAGGTTAAAGGCAAGATTTAAACCGCTACTCTCTGACAAGTGAAACAAGTATTTTAAGAAATATTTTTTTTCTTTACTAATTATGTCATTAGCGTCCTGTCCAATTTTGACGGTGTATTTTAATGTGTGTTAATATGTGTAATAATAATTCTAACATGGATAATGTTAAATGTGTTGTGTGTGTGTGTGTGTGTGTATATATGTGTGTGTGAGTTGTTTATTTATTAAATGCTATCTCTATATAACATTGAAATAGGTTTAATGTACTGATCTTGTTACTTGTTGTTTTGTCTTTTTTTGTGTGGTTTGTGAGACAGTTATAGGGGATATGTTTTTTGGTTGGAGCTTGGAGCCCGTCTGCTGGTCGAACGCATACACTGCAGAGATTTATGAATGAGTGAGTGAGAATACAAATCTTTTTACCTGTTTTGTAATGTTTTATTTGTTTACGTGAATTTGGAATATGAGGGCCACATATGGTGGTGTAATTGTGTTAGTTCACATGGATCAGGAGGGTTTTTAACTGAACCAAATCTTTTATGTGTAGAGTGAGCGAAAAGGTTTGGGGCAAACCATCGAATAATAACAAATATTTGATTTGTTGTAAATTATTTTCAACTCCCAGCTCAATTTTTGAAGTACTTTAGAGGTACACATTAGTAGAAGCTTAATAACCTCTGTAATTGAGTCCACTTAGTTTGACGAATACACTATAAAAATCGTTTCTATTTGATAAAATATACATGATACACAGTATTCATGCTTCGTGTGTTCCACATTTTGGATTTCCAAAAGCTGATTATTATCCATGAGAACACAGGCTGTCTACTACTACTACTACTACTACTACTACTACTACTACTACTACTAATAATAATAATAATAATAATAATAATAATAATAATAATAATAATTATTATTATTATTATTATTATTATTATTATTATTATTATTATTATTAGTATGGTTGTTGTTGTTTTTTATTTATTTATTTATTTATTTATTCGAGTGTTCCAACACTCTGTGATTTAGAGCTTCTTAGAGTCTCTGAGAAACATACTTAGTCAGAAGACTCCTCCTCCTACTACTACTACTACTACTACTACTACTACTACTACTACTACTACTACTAATAATAATAATAATAATAATAATAAATATTGTTAATATTATGATTAATATTATTATTATTATTATTATTATTATTATTATTATTATTATTATTATTATTATTATTATTGTTGTTTGTGTTATTGTTATTATTTGTAGTATTATTATGGTTGTTGTTGTTTATTTGTTTATTTATTTGACTGTTCCTACACCTCTCTTGAGCGAGAACAATCTGTGATTTAGAGCTTATTGCGTTATATTACGACCCTCATGTAAGAAGTGAGAGGTTTCTGACCCATAGCTTATTTCAAGAGGTTGCGTACAAATGTGTACTTTTCATCACAACTTGATAAGGACGTTTTTATCTTTTAAATATTACCATATAAACATAGCTAGATATTCGTTGTCTGTTTTTGTGTGTTTTGACAGACAGTTCTAGGGGAGATGTTTTTTGGTGGAGCTTGGAGGCCATCTTCTGGTGGAACGCAGACACTGCAGGGATTTATGAATGAGTGAGAGAGCATACAAATATTTTTACCTGTTTTGTAATGTTTTATTTTTTTACATGACTTAGGATTATGAGGGCCACATATGGTTGTCTAATTGTGTAATTCTCATGGATCAAGAGATTTTTTAACAGATTTTAATATTTTATTTTAAGAGTCAGCGAAAATGATTGGGGCACAGTGCGAATTATTGCTAGACATTCGGATCTTAACAAATATTTTATTTGAGTTGTAAATTATTTACAACTCCCAGCCCAGTTTTTGATGTACTTTAGAGTTACACATTAATAGAAGTTTAATGAACTCGCTTATATTGGATAAAACATACATGATACACAGTAATCGTGCTTGGTGTGTTCCACCATTTGGATTTCACACGGCTGATATTTTCCATGAGAACAATGGCTGTGTCTGAGAAACATAGTTACTCAGAATACTCCTACTGCTACTACTACTACTACTACTACTACTACTAATAAGTATTATTATTATAATTATAGTTATAATACTAATAATGATTATTAAAGATCTTATTATTAAGTTTTTAGTTGTTTATTTGATTAGTTATTTATTTATTTGCCTGTTCCTACACCTCTCTTAAACGATAACACTCTGTTATTTAGAGCTTATTGTGTTATATTACGACACTCATGTAAGAAGTGAGAGGTTTCTGACCCATAGCTTATTTCAAGAGGTTGCGTACAAATGTGTACGTTTCACCGCAATTAGATTAGGACGTTTATCTTTTACATATTATCATATGAAGCTAAACAAATGAGATTTCTTTATTCAGTTGGTTATCACAATACACATATATGGTCACAAAATTGTCATATAGTACTTTATACTAAAGAGCAGAGGATCTTGCTAGATGTTTTTGCCTCCCTTCCATTTGCTAATGTTGCCCACTGGTGATCCACTAAGCAGTAAATATGTTAATGCATTTTATTGTTAAAATTAGTTTTTGTTTTTGTTTTTTTGGGACATTTGAAGGGACACCATAAAACAGGAAATAAACGAAACTTCCAAAAAAACATCTAAAAATATATATACCTAAAATAATATATAAACCAAAAAAGAAATAGAAAAAGAAACCCAAAAATATTTATGAAATTATATGTATGTTCATGTATTTATTATTATTATGTGTGTGTGTGTGTGTGTGTGAGAGAGAGAGTGAGGTCGTGTATAACCATAATATGCAATATTTATTCTTTAGGTTATTTCTCTTTTCAAACCACTTTCTTCAGCTTGTCACAGCATTTATTTTGTATTGGAGAGAACAGCATGAAAAGATAATAATATTAAGACATTTTGAAACTCAATCACGTGGTTCCGTAGAGCATGGTTGTGTTTTTGAGGCCAGGGACTACAATCCCGAGCACTATACAGAGTACAAACGCGGTGACGTCACGGTACGCGTGGCGCATCGTCGTGACGTTTCGGAAGGCTATTGGAAAATAGGAAAAACAGCAACCAAAACATTAATCGTTCAGCCGTAGTCTTTTTGATTGACAAAACATAATACGTTTATGTATTTTTTTTTTTATGCTATCTCCATGTAACATGTAAATATATTAAATGTACTGATGTTGTAACTTGTTGTTTGGTTATTTTTGTGTTGTTTGTGAGACAGTTCTTTTGTGTTTTTTGGTGGATCTTGGTCGCCATCTGCTGGTCGAACGCAGACACTGCAGGCATTTATGAACGAGTGAGTGAGAATACAAATCTTTTTACCTGTTTTGTAATGTTTTATTTGTTTACATGATTTAGGATTATGAGGGCCACAGATGGTTGTCTAATTGTGTTAGTTCACATGGATCAAGAGAGTTTTTAACTGCAATATTTTATGTGTAGAGTGAGTGAAAAGGATCGGGGAATAGAGCGATTTATTGATAGACATTAAAATATAAACAAATATTTTATTGGATTAGTAAATAATTTACAATTCCCAGCACACTTTTTTTGAAATACTTTAGAGGTACACATTAGTAGAAGTTTAATGAACACCGTAATTGAGTACACTTAGTTTGACGAATACGTTTTAAAAAATCGCTTATATTTGCTAAAACATACATGATACACAGTAATCGTGCTTCGACTTCGACGTTCCACATTTTCGTTTTCACAAGGCTGATTATTATCCACGAGAAGACAGGCTGTCTCTGAGCAACATACTTACTCACTACTACTACTAATAAAAATAATAATAAATATTCTTATTCTTATTCTTATTCTCATTACTATATTTGTGGTTGTTGAAGTGAGAGGTTTCTGACCCATAGCTTATTTCAAGACATGGCGTACAAATGTGTACTTTTCATCACAATTTGATTAGGACATTTATCTTTTAAATATTATCATATAAAGATAATAGAATGAGATATCTTTATTCAGTTGGTTAACACGATCCACATACATGGCCCCAAAAGTGCCATATAGTGCCAGATGTTTGTTTCCCCCTTCCATTTGCAAATTGGCCACTGATGATCCACTAAGCAGTAAATACGGTAATGAAGGATTTTATTTTATTTTATTGTAAATTTGAAGGGACAACATGAAACAGGAAAAAAAAAAAACCTAACAGAAATAAATTTAATAAATTATATATACATAAAATAATAAAATTAATTCAAACAAGACATAGAAAAAAGAAACAACTGCTACATATATATATATATATATATATATATATATATATATATATATATATATATATATATATATATATATATATATATATATGTGTGTGTGTAATCATATATATGTTCATGTATATATTCCAACATAATACATTTATTTATTTATTTTTATTTAATGCTATCTCCATGTAACATGTAAATAGATTTAATGTACTGCTGTTGAAACGTATTGTTTGGTTATTTATGTGTGGTTTGTGAGACAGTTCTAGGGGAGATGTTTTTGGTGGAGCTTGGAGGCCATCTCCTGGTCTAACGCAGACACTGCAGTGATTAATGAATGAGTGAGTGAGCGTACAAATCTTTTTACCTGTTTTGTAATGTTTAATTTGTTTACATGAATTTGGATTATGAGGGTTGTCTAATCCTGTTAATTCTCATGGATCAAGAGAGTTTTTATTAACTGATCTAAATATTTCCAGTGTAGAGTGAGAAAAAAGGATTGGGGCATATTCCAAATTATTGATAGAAAATAAACAAAACTCCCAGCACAAGTTGGGAAGTACTTTAGAAGTACACATTCATAGAAGTTTAATGAACTCGTAAATAAAATTAATACACCTAGTTTGACGAATACACTTTCCAAAATCGCTTATATTTGATAAAACATACATGATACACAGTAATCGTGCTTTTTGTGTTCCACACTTTGGATTTCTCAAGGCATATTACTATTATTATTATGATTATTATGATTATGATGATTATTATTATTCTATTTTATTTGCTTTTTTTGTTTGTTTTATTGAGTATTTTGGACTGCTCCTACATGTCGATCACACTACATGAGCTCCTACATGAGCGATAACACTCTGTGATTTAGAGATTATGTAGTGAGTACGATACTATTTGAATACATATTAATATGTTTAATTCATGTTAATGTTTGTAAATTAGCTTAAGGTTCACACAATAGTACCTTCATATACAGTCAGCTAATCTATTCAGATGTTAACTAGACATTTTATGTGCAGGAGACCAAACCATAACATGCTGCATAAAACACACTTGCTTGACTGTGACACTGTGTCCCACATGGTTCAGTGCATCATAAAGTGTGTCTGGCAAGATGTAATATTCAGCATTCATTGGTGTAAGATATCTGCAGTTACTAATTTCAAGCAGGTTCATTTCAGCAGATATTGTATATAATCTGTATTTCTGTAGCGCTCTAGTGTATGGGGGCGGTGCAGACGGCCACACTGTGAGGGGCCACCCAGCTGCTTTGTACTGGGCTCCGCCTATCTGTCCTCAACTAGGTCCGGTAGAGTAGAATATCATGCGCTGGCTGTCCGATGTAGCTTCATTCTTTCTTCTCGTCGACAGGGAGCAAGAGCAGCAACGATGTCCGGCTGCTTTCGCTTTTGAGTTGAGGAGAGAGAGCTGTAGCTTAGACCGCGGCGCCTCGCGGTAGCCGCGGTCCGCCTTTTCTTCATTTGTTTTCACTGAGTGAGCTGGAATCTGTTGAGCCGCTGCTGAGAACTACGCCGCCGGGGTGACGCCGGGGCGTCTGCTGTTTGCTGTCGGCGGCCGTCGCCGCCGCCATTATGGCTTCCCGCATGGCTGGTGGATTAAGCATGAAGAACTGGGTTAAAATCACCTACAACGGACCCGGGGATCCACCAAACCGGGATTTTGTAGCAGATTTAATTTTCCAATCGCAGTGGCTTCAAGTGCAGGATATCCATTCCTTTATAAGTCTTCCCAGTAGAAAAGACTTTGAACTCTGTTTTAGAACTGAAAGAGCTCTGAGAATTTTCCTGGATGTACATTCTCAGAATGAAAGGCTCTGGAAGGATTTTGAGCTTTTTTCACCAGTGAAAAGTGATGAAAAAACGATCATTGTGAAATTCTGGACTGGAAGGATATCTGATGAAGATATTGAAACTTACCTGCGGAGGTTCTGTGAGATTCTGAAACCTGTGGTTAAACCTGTGGACAAATATGGGCTTTGGTACGGCATTAGGAAGTACCAAGTGAAGATGAAGAAGGACACTCAAGGTAATGAAACCTCTCTTCCCAACTCCATCTCACTTGGACCACACAACGGCAAAATAACATATCATGGACAAGTATCAAGATGTTTTATTTGTCAAGACCTAAACCATCAGGCGAAAGAGTGTGGAAAAATCAAGTGCTGGCAGTGCGGCTCTTTCGGCCACAAGGGAAAGCAGTGCACCTTCACTGCTAACTGCACTCTGTGTGGGGCTAAGGGGCACAATTACTTTATGTGCCCCAAATCCTATGCCAACATCTCCAGAGTGGTATCCAGACCCAGTCCAGAACCTGAGCCTGTCGAAGTGGTGAGTGAGAGCATGGAGCAGGAGGTGAACAGCAGCACTGTGTCTGATGCTCGGATTGTCCGTCCAACGACTCGCTTCACACTCAATCACCCTCCTAACACAGTACATCGAGTCCTCACGGAAGATCCTGAAGCAAGTGGTGTATCATGCATTCAACAGGAGGGAGCGGAGAATGAAGAGGAAAGTCACGGAGAGGAGTCACGCAGCGGCAGCAGCAGCAGCGACAGTGGCAGTAGTGGCAGCAGCGGAGATACCGACAGAGAGGATCACGACACCAGCGCTTCGTCTGAGGGAGAAAGCAGCGATGAGTCCGAGGAAGCAAAGTCAGCAGACATGAAGGAGGATCAGGCTCCCCTTTCACCATCTTCTGCTCCTTCACCTGTTTCCAGACCTGCCCCCGCGCTCTCAATAACGGGCACACCTAAGAAACGGAAAATCAAGACAACAGCGGGAGGTAAGAAGAGCAATGAACAGAACGTTAAAAAAAAGAAAAAATGATTTAACTTTTAAATGTCCTCCGTAAGGCTTAATATCGCCTCATGTAATGTAAGGGGGATTCAATCGAAACGTAATAGAAATGAAAAGTTATATATTTTAAGAGAACAGAATTTAGATGTATTGTGTGTACAAGAGACCAGATTGTGTTCTTATCAAGATATAGAAGATGTTAAGAAATTGTGGGACAAAGGCCCTTCCTTCTTCTCCATTGGTGAAAACAGAGCTGACGGGCTGGGTTTATTATTTTATAATCAATTATTTAAAATAACCACTTATAGAGAAATAATACCGGGAAGATTAATATATGTAGATTGTTTTTATAAAAATAAAAAAATTAGACTCATAAATATATATACAGCTCAAGATCGGCCAAAGAAAATGCAACTTTTTAAAGAATTAAAAGTGTTATTATGTGTAGGTTATTGTGTTGTAGTGTGTGGAGATTTTAATACTGTAACAGACCAAAAAGATAGAATAACTAATAAACCAGGTAAAATACGCCGTGAGGGTAACTATTTAAAAAATTTGATGGAAGAACAAAACTTTTCAGACACTTTTAGAATTTTATATCCAAATAAAATTGATTTTACAAGATTCAGTTCTACATGTAAAACCCGAATTGATAGAATTTATATAAATAATGAAATTGAGGTGTGTTCATATGAAACTAAAATTCTTTTAAATTCTGATCATCTAACTGTTATATGTAAACTAAATTTGATAGGAGAAATTAAAAATAATTATTGGAAATTGAATATAAATATTTTAGACTATAATAATGTTTTATTAGAATTAAAATGTGAAATTGCCAGAATAAAATCTATTAGAATTTTTGCCAGAAACAATAGTGAATTATGGGAAACTTTAAAATTACAAATCAAACAATTCTTTATAAGGAAGTCTAGAGAGATGAATGAGGAAAAAAATAAAAAGTATAATTTTATGTTAAAAAAATATGTTAATTTAATATGTAAAAAAACGAGAACTGAATATGAGAATAATGAATTACAATATTTAAAAGAAAATATTGATTTAATGAATAAAAACATTTATAATAATATTCAAGTCTTAGCTGGAGCAAGTAAAGAGGAAATTAATAATAAGGAAAAAATCATATCTCTCTATAAAACTAGAAAAGAAATTTCTTATATCGATGAAATATTTAATAGAAATGGCGATATTATAACTAACCCAAAAGATGTAAGAAATGTTATTCAGTCTTTATGTGAAGAAATGTATAAACATATCGAAATAGATAAAAATGTAACTGATTTTTTAAATATTGTGTATACAAATAATTTAGACCATATGGGTGAAAAAATAACAGAAAAAGAAGTTATAGCTGCTATAAAACAACTAAATGTTAAAAAATGTCCAGGAAAAGACGGCCTTCCAGCTGAATTTTATTGTAAGAGTGTGGATGATATTAGTGACATATTAACACAGGTGTATAATGAGGGGATTAAGAGGGGTTATATGTATACTAGCTTTTATGAAGGTGTGCTTTCACTACTATATAAAAAAGGTGATAAAAGGGACATTAATAACTGGAGGCATCTGACCTTGATGAACCTGGACTATAAAATATTGGCTAAAGTGATCATGAACAGATTACATGAAGTTTTGGACGTTATAATTTCTGAAGAACAGACATGCTGTATTAAGGGAAGGAAAATGTGGGATAATTTAAGTATTATGAGAGGACTGCTGTGTGAAAAAGAAAAACAGTCTTTTTATGTTGTTGCTCTGGATCAGAGGAAAGCTTTTGATTTCGTGTCAAGAGACTATTTATGGGAAGCTCTAAAAATGTATAATTTTCCTTTTCAGTTTATTAATATGATAAAATGTCTCTATTATGATTCAAAAATACAAATTAATGTAAACGGCAGTTTGACGGATCAGTTTAAAATATGTAGAGGCGTGAAGCAAGGCTGTCCCCTCAGTGCAGCTCTCTATATTTTAGCCATAAACCCTCTGATTAAAAAAATAAAAAATGATACTAGATTAAAAGGCGTAGAAATTGGTGATAAAAACATCATAATAACCGCATATGCGGATGATATCACTGTTTTTATTCAATCTCAATATGAATTTAATATTATTCAAAATTATTTTAAAGAGTATGAAAAAGTTTCTGGAGCACAATTAAACATTACAAAATCAGAATGTATATGGATAGGAGATGAAAAAAAGAAGTTTCCAATTAATATATCAGAGAAAGAAAATATAAAAGTTTTAGGGATATATTTTAATAATAAAGGAAGTGTTGATTATAACTGGGAGCAAAAGGAAAATGAAATTAAAAATGAAATAGGTAAGTTCGTAAACTATAATTTTAATTATCAAAATCGTATAAATATTATTAAAACATATATATTATCTAAACTTCTGTTTCTATCTGCAATTTTACCACCCACTGATGTATGGATTAAAAAAATGAATAAAATATGTTGTAATTTTATTTGGAATACCACCAGGGAAGTAACAAAAAGAGAAATTCTGTTTAAAAGTATTGATTTAGGAGGATTAGGAGCTGTAGATTTAGGAATCAGAACAAAAATTGCTGTATGTAAAATTATTGCCAGTGGTATCCATAGACAGGCAGCTTGGGTGGGAAATATTACTAACTGGAAAGAAAAAAGAGGAAGAAGTAGATCTAATTTTCCATATTTTAATTTATTGTACTCTGATTTTATTGCAAAACACAAACATTTAAACATAGATTGGGTTAATGATGAAAGTAAAATAATATATAAAATTATATGTAATTTTACATACCCCAATATAGTTTCTTATAAAAATTTACAAGTTAATGAATATAAAATAGCATGTGATAATATAAACAATAAAATTTTATCAGGTAATATAAAAGATACTTCATGGTTAATATCAGTCAGAAGACTCCCAGTTAGGACGGTGGTTAAATGGAGTTGTTACGTTAAAACGGTAAAATGCCCCATGCCTAATTGTAATGAAGATGAAACGCTGGAGCATTTTTTATTTAGCTGTTATCGTTCTAAAGAAGTATGGGATAAATTAAAAAGTATTAATATTAATATAGAAATAAATATAAAAACAATAGCATATGGATTATTTAATAGCCCTCTATCTAAACAAGAAAAAGAAATATTATGGTTAGTAATATGTATAACTAAACATCAATTATGGAAAACGAGAACAAAAATGACAATAGATCAGTTCTTTGTATCCAGTGACACTGTTTTTAATCAAATTATGAAAGAACTGAAAAGAAGAAGAACTATTGATAAAAAAAAACAACAGGATAAAAGATGGACATTTTTGGACTTTTAATGATTTAATGATGGATGATGTGTAAATGTTTATATGGTGTGTTATCGTTGCATTTTCTACTTGTATTGTTATAATTTTCTTGAATAAAAGTATTTAAAAAAAAAAAAAAAAGCAAAGGAGGCAAGGGGCTCGGGAAAGGAGGCGCCAAGCGTCACCGCAAAGTTCTTCGCGATAACATCCAGGGCATCACCAAGCCCGCTATCCGCCGTCTGGCGCGTCGTGGTGGCGTCAAGCGTATCTCCGGTCTGATCTACGAGGAGACCCGCGGTGTGTTGAAAGTGTTCCTGGAGAACGTGATCAGAGACGCCGTCACCTACACCGAGCACGCCAAGAGAAAGACCGTCACCGCTATGGATGTGGTGTACGCCCTGAAACGCCAGGGACGCACTCTGTACGGATTCGGAGGTTAAACGCTCGTCTCGAACACCGCTAACAACAACGGCTCTTTTAAGAGCCACCCACAAATCCACCCAAAGAGCAGTTTTCCGTGTTGGAATAAGATGCAGTAGTTCACTAACACTTAATTTCCCTATATAAAACATCCCACTGCCCATGAATTACAAGATAAAGTGTGGAAATACACTACGAAAGATATGTAAGGATATCAGTATTGTGTGTGTGTATAGAGAGAGAGAGAGAGAAT
>NC_064420.1:8982500-9000000 GCF_023375975.1 Astyanax mexicanus | reverse complement strand
GCAGTGTTTTTAGGTATATTGATAAGTTAGGCCTCAGTAATGTAGTGCTCCTGCAGTGTTTTCAGCTCTATTAATGTTAGGCCTCAGTAATGTAGTGCCGCTGCAGTGTTTTCAGCTCTATTAATATGTTAGGCCTGAGTAATGTAGTGCTCCTGCAGTGTTTTCAGCTCTATTAATATGTTAGGCCTCAGTTATGTAGTGCCGCTGCAGTGTTTTCAGGTCTATTTCTAAGTTAGGCCTGAGTAATGTAGTGCTTCTGCTGTGTGTGCAGGTCTATTTCTAAGTTATGTCTCACCAATATAGTGCTCCTGCAGTGTTTTCAGCTCTATTAATATGTTAGGCCTGAGTAATGTAGTGCTTCTGCAGTGTTTTTAGGTATATTGATGAGTTAGGCCTCAGTTATGTAGTGCTGCTGCAGCGTGTGCAGGTGTATTTAGAAGCTAGGCCTCAGCCTTCCGATTGACGGAATGTTCATGTAGGCATTTACCTACTGCTATGTTTGGATTGAGTAAAGATTTTACCACAATAAAGGTGTGTCCTCGTGCTCATTTTTTTTCTTCTGTATTAGGGTTATGGGACGTTGGGGTCATAATGAATTAGGGTTATAGGGGTTTAGGGTTGTCATGAATTAGGTTTATAATAAATTAGGGTTAGGGGGATTAGGGTTATCATATATTAGGGTTATCATATATTAGGGTTAGGGGGTTAGAGTTAGAACACGTTAGGGTTAGGGGGTTTTAGGGTTAAAATATGTTAGGGTTAGGGGGTTTAGGGTTTGAACATGTTAGGGTTAGGGAGTTTAGGGTTAGAATAAATTAGGGTTAGGGGGTTTAGGGTTAGAATATGTTAGGGTTAGGGGGTTTAGGGTTAGAATATGTTAGGGTAAGGGGGTTTAGGGTTAGAATATGTTAGGGTTAGGGGGTTTAGGGTTAGAATAAATTAGGGTTAGGGGGCTTAGGGTTAGAATAAATTAGGGTTAGGGGGCTTAGGGTTAGAATAAGTTAGGGTTAGGGGGCTTAGGGTTAGAATAAATTAGGGTTAGGGGGCTTAGGGTTAGAATAAGTTAGGGTTAGGGGGTTTAGGGTTAGAATAAGTTAGGGTTAGGGGGTTTAGGGTTAGAATAAGTTAGGGTTAGGAGGTTTAGAGTTAGAACACATTAGGGTTAGGGCTGGTGGAGGGCCGGTGTTTGGGGGATTTAGGACTCGTTAACGGAGCGGCGATTGGAATCAGGTGCGCCTAACGGGCCGCGCCCGGAGCCCGGGCCCCACAAGAGCCGAGCGCCCCACGAGGAGCGCCGATCCGAGTGCGGGGCGCCGGCGACGAAGACTGGACGGCGACAAAGACGCGTGGGAGTCGACTGCGGGAGTCGGCCATTCGCGCAACACACCGCGCGCGCACTGTGCTTTACGCACTCCACAAGGGCGCCCCGCAACACCAGCTAAACTACGCACACGCGCCTCACACACCCAACACGCTCTCGCCCACACTTTCCTCCACCGACGCCCACGCCGTTCGCCCCGCTCACGATCCCCTTTCACGACATTATTACACGATAAGCACGCCAAGTCCGCCGTTGCCCGTTCGGAGCGCGGCCGGCTCGGCACGCTTCGGGGAGCGGCGCGAGAAACGCGCCGTCCGCACGCCGCCCTTTCCGCCTCCACGACACGCGAGGGGGCCTCTCGCAGGCGGGAGAGCGCTTTAACGCTCGCCAAGTTGGCCACGCGCGCGGATTTCGTGCGAGAAACGCAGCGAGAAAACACAACGCGAGCCTGCAGCTGCGCCACGGCTGCGCAGCGCTGGCCGGGTTGAGTCTACAACGTTCTCATGCGGCGCTTAAGGGCCGCCCCCCTCGCCGCTGAGGGAGGTTCCACAGAACGCTACTGCAGCAGACACACAGTGCTCGCTCTCGCACGCAGCAAAGCAGAACGATGGCAGAAGTCGCTCCCGCCCCAGCCGCCTCGGCGCCCGCCAAGGCCCCCAAGAAGAAGGCCGCCGCCCGCCCCAAGAAGGCCGGCCCCAGCGTCGGCGAGCTTATCGTCAAGGCCGTCTCGGCATCCAAGGAGAGGAGCGGCGTGTCTCTCGCCGCCCTGAAGAAAGCCCTGGCCGCCGGCGGCTACGACGTGGAGAAGAACAACTCTCGCGTTAAGATCGCCGTCAAGAGCCTCGTCACCAAGGGCACTCTGGTGCAGACCAAAGGCACCGGCGCGTCGGGCTCTTTCAAGCTCAACAAGAAACAGGCCGAGGCCAAGAAGAAGCCGGCCAAGAAGGTTGCTCCTAAAGCCAAGAAGCCCGCCGCCAAGAAACCGGCTGCCGCGAAGAAACCCAAGAAGGTAGCGGCCAAGAAGCCCGCCGCGGCCAAGAAGTCTCCCAAAAAGGCCAAGAAACCGGCAGCGGCTGCGAAGAAGGCGACCAAGAGCCCCAAGAAGGCGAAGAAGCCGGCGGCTCCCAAGAAAGCCACCAAGAGCCCAAAGAAAGCCAAGGCTGTCAAGCCCAAAGCGGCCAAGCCCAAGGCGGCGAAGCCGAAGAAGGCTGCCCCCAAGAAGAAGTAAACGGTGCCGTTTACCTTCATGTTTTGTTCCTCTCTAACAACGGCTCTTTTAAGAGCCACCCACAGTTTCATTTCAAAGAGCTTCCTTCATATCATGTATCGAAAGCACATAACGGTGTTTAATGCGTATGATGTATGACACTGTTTATCATTACAATTCTCATTTTAACATACAAATAAGGCACGACCTCAGCCACTGTAGGTATTCGTTTCATCCGTTTGTTTTATTTATTATTGTAACTTTGATTTCATTTGAGCGGGAAGGCAAAAGTCTCCGTCTTCAGCCATTCGGTCTCTGTCTCACACACAAAGCAGGCAGCACGAGGAGGAGGGGGGAGTGGGGGCCCAAAGCGAGCAGCGGAGGGCAGGCGCTAGCGTTTGACGGCGGACACGCCATTGGCTGTCGCTCCGCCAAGCGTTTACACTAGAGGCTGCGCGAAGAGGAGGGGAAGGAGGGGGGAGCGGGCGCTGGAGTTCGACGGCGGCAACGCCATTGGCTGTTGCTGCGCGAAGCTTGTAGCCAATAGGAACGTAGGCGCTTTTGCTTTATCAACAGCGCCCGGGAGCCCGCTGCTTTATTTCAGTATTGTTCAGCGAACACATCTGAGCTGCATCATGAGCGGAAGAGGCAAAACCGGCGGAAAGGCAAGGGCCAAGGCCAAGACTCGCTCCTCCCGCGCCGGGCTCCAGTTCCCCGTGGGCCGTGTGCACAGGCTCCTGCGCAAAGGAAACTACGCCGAACGTGTTGGCGCCGGCGCCCCCGTCTACCTTGCGGCTGTCCTGGAGTATCTTACCGCTGAGATTCTCGAGTTGGCCGGCAACGCTGCCCGCGACAACAAGAAGACTCGTATCATCCCCCGTCATCTGCAGTTGGCTGTTCGCAACGACGAGGAGTTGAACAAACTGCTCGGAGGAGTTACCATCGCCCAGGGTGGTGTGCTGCCCAACATTCAGGCTGTGCTTCTCCCCAAGAAAACCGAGAAGGCGGTCAAGGCCAAGTAAATCTCCGCTTTCCGCTTCTTTGTCCATACCCAAAGGCTCTTTTAAGAGCCACCCAACTCTACTCAAAAAGTGCTATGTTTCCTCCCCAGTAACAATACACATTATACATGTAATTCCCAAAGGGAAAAGGCTAATATACATATACATATGTGTATGTAAAATATATACATACATATATATATATATATATATATATATATATATATATATATATATATATATATATGTATATATATATACATATATATATACATATATATATATATATATATATGTATATATATATATATATGTATATTATATATAATGTGTGTGTGTGTGTGTATATATTTAAGTATATATATTTAAGTGTATATATTTATATAAATATAAACTTACGCGCGCACACACACTATACTAAGCTGTGAGCAATAGGTAACACCAGTACACTTTCAAATCATAACAATCCCTATACACACGGCATTATTTTGAGTATACAGCTGTACACGGCTGTTTGTAATTAATTACAAGGTTATTGAATAAGAATTATTAAATTAAGCAATGGGAGCGCTTAAATTGCATTATATATATTATAATTAAACCCAGAATGGACTGCAGGAAGCCGCCAGTTTGTTCTATACGCAGTATTTTGCGTTTGGGCTCTCCGTGCGAAACGGCCAATAGGAAGGGCGCAGATCCAAGACGCCCAATCAGCGAGTAGCGGCTCTAAAGCATAAAAGGGCCGTGAGGAGGCGAGGCGCGTTATTCTCTTTACAGAGCTCAGCGCGATGGCAAGAACGAAGCAGACCGCCCGCAAGTCCACCGGTGGCAAAGCCCCGAGGAAGCAGCTGGCCACCAAGGCAGCCCGCAAGAGCGCACCGGCTACCGGCGGCGTGAAGAAACCTCACCGTTACAGGCCCGGCACCGTCGCTCTCAGGGAGATCCGCCGCTACCAGAAATCCACTGAGCTGCTGATCCGCAAGCTGCCCTTCCAGCGCCTGGTGCGTGAGATCGCTCAGGACTTCAAGACCGATCTGCGCTTCCAGAGCTCCGCCGTCATGGCTCTGCAGGAGGCCAGCGAGGCGTACTTGGTGGGTCTGTTTGAAGACACTAACCTGTGCGCCATCCACGCCAAGAGAGTCACCATTATGCCTAAGGACATCCAGCTGGCCCGCCGTATCCGCGGAGAGCGCGCTTAAACGGAGCGCTTTGACGTTTTCCCTTAATACCCAACGGCTCTTTTAAGAGCCACCTACCTGTGTCCGTGCCAAAAGAGTTGTTTTTCTACATGCTTTTTATATGCCAGTATGAAAAAGTAGTACTAATTGTGTACTCAAAACTATGAATAATTTTGACATAACGTATATTTTAGAACTATTTCGCGTCCTTTTTAATAGTCAGCAATTACTATATCTTACTGCAATGGATAAATATAAACACACAAGCACAATAATTATGAGCACATTATTGGTGAAATAATAGAGAAATGAATCTATATATATTATGTGTGTGTGCGTGTGTATTGAGGGAAGTGCTGCATGTAACATTGATGGAGCTTGGATGCCACCGTGCGGTTCAACTGCGCCATTGCATGCACTGTTATAAGTTGCAAGAGTTCTGTTGTAAGTGTGTGTGTGTTTACATAAATTGAACTCTTATTACTGAAAATGGCAATGTTTCACTATACGGTGGCATCCATCAGTGTTACAACATGTACAATTTAATATGTACACACATTGATATACTCGGTAATATTGTCATATTCTCTCTCTATATTAAAATATACCTAGCTACATATATATATGATATACAGAGAGAGAGAGAGAGAGAGCTCTTAAAACATGAAAACATAAGTATATAAATATATTGTAAGTCTCATGATACGTCCATAATATATAAATCAAGTAAACCTCACGATTGGTGCCGTTTAACAATATATATATATATATATATATATATATATATATATATATATATATATATATATATGTATATATATATATATATATATATATATATATATATATATATATATATATATATATATATATATACATATATATGTATATATATATATATATATATATATATATATATATATATATATATATATATATATATATATATATTACATTGCATTGATGAGGCTTAGTACCTTTTTATATGGACATGTAACATAAGACTTGCTTCACTTTGTATATATAAGTGAATGTTGAGCTGACTACTTCACGTTTTAAGAGTTGCCACCATGTGGTTAAAGTTCTGTATTGCATTGCTCAAGAATGCAATACAGAACATACATATATATATATATTTTTTTTTATTTATATATATATAAATAGATTTATATATATATATAAATCTCTCTATATATATATATATAATTCTTGAGCAATGAAATACAGATATGTATATATACTTTTTTTTCTTTTTTATGGAAAGAAAATTAGATATTCATGCAAACACACGCACACATACATATTAAGGCAATGTGTCTTTGCAATGTTTGAGCATATCTTGTGGCTGTGTATGAGACTATGTACAAAACCAAATTGAGTCTGACTCAATCTGATAATCTGATCATAATAATGTTCATTAATACATGACTAATTATAAAATATTAATTATACATATTTATAACAATCACTAATAGCAATAAATTATGAATAAAAAACTATTAATAGTGAATAGAATGAGTAATACTAACATTAATAATAGTAATACAAATTACTTATATTAACATTTATAATTCTACTACTGCTACTACTACTACTACTAATAATAATAATAATAACAATCATAATGATACTACTACTAAAAATAATAATGATTTATTCATCATTATTTATTAATAAAGATTTGTAAATAATTATTAAACGTAAAAAATAACAATATTAACATTAATAATAGTAATGATATTATGGCGTTCATAATTATAATAATAATAATAATAATAATAATAATAATAATAATAATAATAAGAATAAGAAGAAGAAGAAGAAGAAGAAGAAGAAGAAGAAGAAGAATAAGAATATTATTATTATTATTATTATTATTATTATTATTATTATTATTATTATTATTATTATTAGCACTACTTATAAAGTATATATATCTTATAGAGAGATATATTATATGTTTATTCTCCGGCCACGAGTGGAGTGTCTGGAGTGCTAGTTTGTTGGCTATCTGGCCTGCTAGCTGGGTGAGTGAAGCTAAATTAGCGATTAGCATGTACCATTAATTTGGCCAAATATACAGCACAAAACTAGCAGGTAGGTGTTCATACTGTCCCCTGTGTATGTATGTTATATTGTATAAATAGTGTATTTAGCCACAGTGGTGTTGAAACTCTCCTACAGGAGCGGTTGCTATGGCTTCCGAATAGGTAACTAGGCGCTAGCATAGCATAGCTTAGCTTAGCCTGAAGGTTTGTTTACGTTTTTGCTGTTCACAAAATGGCGGCCATTCCCTTCTCTAGGTCAGAGGTCACAAGGTACAGTGAATTTGATGTTTAGTTTATTCATGTAATTGCATTAAATTCTCATTTTAAGGGCAAAGTTTAACTGCAATGTCCATTCCCCCATTCTCTAAAAAGCTAGCGTTTGTGGATATTTTGTTTTCCTTAAATGGCCGTCATTTGGTGTAATTCTGCTCGCTAACTATTACTTACACTAAGTCAGGAGGCACTAACCCTTTTAATGTCTAATGATTTTGGATAGAACAATGACATAATTTTTGGAGCTAAGGTTAAAGGCAAGATTTAAACCGCTACTCTCTGACAAGTGAAACAAGTATTTTAAGAAATATTTTTTTTCTTTACTAATTATGTCATTAGCGTCCTGTCCAATTTTGACGGTGTATTTTAATGTGTGTTAATATGTGTAATAATAATTCTAACATGGATAATGTTAAATGTGTTGTGTGTGTGTGTGTGTGTATATATGTGTGTGTGAGTTGTTTATTTATTAAATGCTATCTCTATATAACATTGAAATAGGTTTAATGTACTGATCTTGTTACTTGTTGTTTTGTCTTTTTTTGTGTGGTTTGTGAGACAGTTATAGGGGATATGTTTTTTGGTTGGAGCTTGGAGCCCGTCTGCTGGTCGAACGCATACACTGCAGAGATTTATGAATGAGTGAGTGAGAATACAAATCTTTTTACCTGTTTTGTAATGTTTTATTTGTTTACGTGAATTTGGAATATGAGGGCCACATATGGTGGTGTAATTGTGTTAGTTCACATGGATCAGGAGGGTTTTTAACTGAACCAAATCTTTTATGTGTAGAGTGAGCGAAAAGGTTTGGGGCAAACCATCGAATAATAACAAATATTTGATTTGTTGTAAATTATTTTCAACTCCCAGCTCAATTTTTGAAGTACTTTAGAGGTACACATTAGTAGAAGCTTAATAACCTCTGTAATTGAGTCCACTTAGTTTGACGAATACACTATAAAAATCGTTTCTATTTGATAAAATATACATGATACACAGTATTCATGCTTCGTGTGTTCCACATTTTGGATTTCCAAAAGCTGATTATTATCCATGAGAACACAGGCTGTCTACTACTACTACTACTACTACTACTACTACTACTACTACTACTACTAATAATAATAATAATAATAATAATAATAATAATAATAATAATAATTATTATTATTATTATTATTATTATTATTATTATTATTATTATTATTAGTATGGTTGTTGTTGTTTTTTATTTATTTATTTATTTATTTATTCGAGTGTTCCAACACTCTGTGATTTAGAGCTTCTTAGAGTCTCTGAGAAACATACTTAGTCAGAAGACTCCTCCTCCTACTACTACTACTACTACTACTACTACTACTACTACTACTACTAATAATAATAATAATAATAATAATAATAATAAATATTGTTAATATTATGATTAATATTATTATTATTATTATTATTATTATTATTATTATTATTATTATTATTATTATTGTTGTTTGTGTTATTGTTATTATTTGTAGTATTATTATGGTTGTTGTTGTTTATTTGTTTATTTATTTGACTGTTCCTACACCTCTCTTGAGCGAGAACAATCTGTGATTTAGAGCTTATTGCGTTATATTACGACCCTCATGTAAGAAGTGAGAGGTTTCTGACCCATAGCTTATTTCAAGAGGTTGCGTACAAATGTGTACTTTTCATCACAACTTGATAAGGACGTTTTTATCTTTTAAATATTACCATATAAACATAGCTAGATATTCGTTGTCTGTTTTTGTGTGTTTTGACAGACAGTTCTAGGGGAGATGTTTTTTGGTGGAGCTTGGAGGCCATCTTCTGGTGGAACGCAGACACTGCAGGGATTTATGAATGAGTGAGAGAGCATACAAATATTTTTACCTGTTTTGTAATGTTTTATTTTTTTACATGACTTAGGATTATGAGGGCCACATATGGTTGTCTAATTGTGTAATTCTCATGGATCAAGAGATTTTTTAACAGATTTTAATATTTTATTTTAAGAGTCAGCGAAAATGATTGGGGCACAGTGCGAATTATTGCTAGACATTCGGATCTTAACAAATATTTTATTTGAGTTGTAAATTATTTACAACTCCCAGCCCAGTTTTTGATGTACTTTAGAGTTACACATTAATAGAAGTTTAATGAACTCGCTTATATTGGATAAAACATACATGATACACAGTAATCGTGCTTGGTGTGTTCCACCATTTGGATTTCACACGGCTGATATTTTCCATGAGAACAATGGCTGTGTCTGAGAAACATAGTTACTCAGAATACTCCTACTGCTACTACTACTACTACTACTACTACTACTAATAAGTATTATTATTATAATTATAGTTATAATACTAATAATGATTATTAAAGATCTTATTATTAAGTTTTTAGTTGTTTATTTGATTAGTTATTTATTTATTTGCCTGTTCCTACACCTCTCTTAAACGATAACACTCTGTTATTTAGAGCTTATTGTGTTATATTACGACACTCATGTAAGAAGTGAGAGGTTTCTGACCCATAGCTTATTTCAAGAGGTTGCGTACAAATGTGTACGTTTCACCGCAATTAGATTAGGACGTTTATCTTTTACATATTATCATATGAAGCTAAACAAATGAGATTTCTTTATTCAGTTGGTTATCACAATACACATATATGGTCACAAAATTGTCATATAGTACTTTATACTAAAGAGCAGAGGATCTTGCTAGATGTTTTTGCCTCCCTTCCATTTGCTAATGTTGCCCACTGGTGATCCACTAAGCAGTAAATATGTTAATGCATTTTATTGTTAAAATTAGTTTTTGTTTTTGTTTTTTTGGGACATTTGAAGGGACACCATAAAACAGGAAATAAACGAAACTTCCAAAAAAACATCTAAAAATATATATACCTAAAATAATATATAAACCAAAAAAGAAATAGAAAAAGAAACCCAAAAATATTTATGAAATTATATGTATGTTCATGTATTTATTATTATTATGTGTGTGTGTGTGTGTGTGTGAGAGAGAGAGTGAGGTCGTGTATAACCATAATATGCAATATTTATTCTTTAGGTTATTTCTCTTTTCAAACCACTTTCTTCAGCTTGTCACAGCATTTATTTTGTATTGGAGAGAACAGCATGAAAAGATAATAATATTAAGACATTTTGAAACTCAATCACGTGGTTCCGTAGAGCATGGTTGTGTTTTTGAGGCCAGGGACTACAATCCCGAGCACTATACAGAGTACAAACGCGGTGACGTCACGGTACGCGTGGCGCATCGTCGTGACGTTTCGGAAGGCTATTGGAAAATAGGAAAAACAGCAACCAAAACATTAATCGTTCAGCCGTAGTCTTTTTGATTGACAAAACATAATACGTTTATGTATTTTTTTTTTTATGCTATCTCCATGTAACATGTAAATATATTAAATGTACTGATGTTGTAACTTGTTGTTTGGTTATTTTTGTGTTGTTTGTGAGACAGTTCTTTTGTGTTTTTTGGTGGATCTTGGTCGCCATCTGCTGGTCGAACGCAGACACTGCAGGCATTTATGAACGAGTGAGTGAGAATACAAATCTTTTTACCTGTTTTGTAATGTTTTATTTGTTTACATGATTTAGGATTATGAGGGCCACAGATGGTTGTCTAATTGTGTTAGTTCACATGGATCAAGAGAGTTTTTAACTGCAATATTTTATGTGTAGAGTGAGTGAAAAGGATCGGGGAATAGAGCGATTTATTGATAGACATTAAAATATAAACAAATATTTTATTGGATTAGTAAATAATTTACAATTCCCAGCACACTTTTTTTGAAATACTTTAGAGGTACACATTAGTAGAAGTTTAATGAACACCGTAATTGAGTACACTTAGTTTGACGAATACGTTTTAAAAAATCGCTTATATTTGCTAAAACATACATGATACACAGTAATCGTGCTTCGACTTCGACGTTCCACATTTTCGTTTTCACAAGGCTGATTATTATCCACGAGAAGACAGGCTGTCTCTGAGCAACATACTTACTCACTACTACTACTAATAAAAATAATAATAAATATTCTTATTCTTATTCTTATTCTCATTACTATATTTGTGGTTGTTGAAGTGAGAGGTTTCTGACCCATAGCTTATTTCAAGACATGGCGTACAAATGTGTACTTTTCATCACAATTTGATTAGGACATTTATCTTTTAAATATTATCATATAAAGATAATAGAATGAGATATCTTTATTCAGTTGGTTAACACGATCCACATACATGGCCCCAAAAGTGCCATATAGTGCCAGATGTTTGTTTCCCCCTTCCATTTGCAAATTGGCCACTGATGATCCACTAAGCAGTAAATACGGTAATGAAGGATTTTATTTTATTTTATTGTAAATTTGAAGGGACAACATGAAACAGGAAAAAAAAAAAACCTAACAGAAATAAATTTAATAAATTATATATACATAAAATAATAAAATTAATTCAAACAAGACATAGAAAAAAGAAACAACTGCTACATATATATATATATATATATATATATATATATATATATATATATATATATATATATATATATATATATATATATATATATGTGTGTGTGTGTAATCATATATATGTTCATGTATATATTCCAACATAATACATTTATTTATTTATTTTTATTTAATGCTATCTCCATGTAACATGTAAATAGATTTAATGTACTGCTGTTGAAACTTATTGTTTGGTTATTTATGTGTGGTTTGTGAGACAGTTCTAGGGGAGATGTTTTTGGTGGAGCTTGGAGGCCATCTCCTGGTCTAACGCAGACACTGCAGTGATTAATGAATGAGTGAGTGAGCGTACAAATCTTTTTACCTGTTTTGTAATGTTTAATTTGTTTACATGAATTTGGATTATGAGGGTTGTCTAATCCTGTTAATTCTCATGGATCAAGAGAGTTTTTATTAACTGATCTAAATATTTCCAGTGTAGAGTGAGAAAAAAGGATTGGGGCATATTCCAAATTATTGATAGAAAATAAACAAAACTCCCAGCACAAGTTGGGAAGTACTTTAGAAGTACACATTCATAGAAGTTTAATGAACTCGTAAATAAAATTAATACACCTAGTTTGACGAATACACTTTCCAAAATCGCTTATATTTGATAAAACATACATGATACACAGTAATCGTGCTTTTTGTGTTCCACACTTTGGATTTCTCAAGGCATATTACTATTATTATTATGATTATTATGATTATGATGATTATTATTATTCTATTTTATTTGCTTTTTTTGTTTGTTTTATTGAGTATTTTGGACTGCTCCTACATGTCGATCACACTACATGAGCTCCTACATGAGCGATAACACTCTGTGATTTAGAGATTATGTAGTGAGTACGATACTATTTGAATACATATTAATATGTTTAATTCATGTTAATGTTTGTAAATTAGCTTAAGGTTCACACAATAGTACCTTCATATACAGTCAGCTAATCTATTCAGATGTTAACTAGACATTTTATGTGCAGGAGACCAAACCATAACATGCTGCATAAAACACACTTGCTTGACTGTGACACTGTGTCCCACATGGTTCAGTGCATCATAAAGTGTGTCTGGCAAGATGTAATATTCAGCATTCATTGGTGTAAGATATCTGCAGTTACTAATTTCAAGCAGGTTCATTTCAGCAGATATTGTATATAATCTGTATTTCTGTAGCGCTCTAGTGTATGGGGGCGGTGCAGACGGCCACACTGTGAGGGGCCACCCAGCTGCTTTGTACTGGGCTCCGCCTATCTGTCCTCAACTAGGTCCGGTAGAGTAGAATATCATGCGCTGGCTGTCCGATGTAGCTTCATTCTTTCTCTTCTCGTCGACAGGGAGCAAGAGCAGCAACGATGTCCGGCCGAGGAAAAGGAGGCATCTGAGCGCGAGGAGAGAGAGCGAGTGTTAGACCGCAGCGCCTCGCGGTGTCTGCGGTCCCTTCTTGGCAGCGTTTTCATTGGCGGATTTTATCCTCGAAAATCTGCCACTTGGGGCTTTTCGCGGACTGTGTGGACTGTGTATTTACAGCGCTTCCCGTGCTTCGGTGAAACGCGGTGGTCCGCCATTTTGGGAGCGTTAATTACCTCCCGGACTATCATGGCGGCTCACGCTTCTGCTGAGAGGTATGCTCGTTACTGGGCTAAACTTAAATATGTCGGCTCTGGTGATCCGCCCGACAGAAACACTGTTGGAAACATGATTCTTGACTCAGACTGGATTACCGCGCAAGACCTCCTATCTTTCATAGCTCTGCCCAACAGGAATGAATTTGAAGTCTGTTTCAACAACGAGCGTGGATTAAAGATTTTTATGGATTTTTTCTCCGGCAACCTAACAAAATGGAAGGACTTCGAGATGTTTACACCCACCAACCTTGAGGTAAAAAACATCTTCGTCAAACTCTGGACTGGACGTATCTGTGACCAAGACGTGGAAACGTACTTGAAAAGATTTTGTGACGTTTTAAAACCTGTGGTGAAGCCAGTTGATAATCTTGGCATCTGGTACGGTGTTCGAAAATACACTGTAAAGGTGAAGAGAGACAGCAGTGGAAAACTTCTACCTATTCCAAACTCCTTCTCTCTGGGTCCCTTTAACGGGAAAATATTCTATCAAGGCCAAGTACAATCCTGCTTCATCTGCCAGTCACCCAATCATCAAGCTAAAGACTGTTCTACAACTAAATGTTGGCATTGCGGCACCACCGGTCACAAATCAGCAGAGTGCAACAACACCGAAGTCTGCAGCCTGTGTGGTGCCAAGGAACACAATTATTTCCAATGTCCAAGCTCATATGTAAACAGACTGAAAAAGATGTTCAAACCAACTGCTGCTAAAGAAAAAGCACAGCAATCTGAACAAACCCAACCAACAAACCAAGCGGAAAACAAAGATAAAGACGACGAACAACAAAGAGCGGAGGATACTCACAAGCAGCTTCCCGAGGATGTCCCTCTGCCTGAAAGCTCCAGAGAATCTTCAGGGGACAGCAGCACAGGCTCCGGCTCCAGCAATCAGACCTCAGCAGTAGAGATGGAGGGGAACGACGAGGAGTCGTACGAGAGTGCTACGGAGGAAGAATTTAGCTCCGACTCCCTCACTCCAGAAGCAAAGAAAACCATGGACTTCAGTAGACCACAGTCCAGTCGTGATGGAAGAGGGACAAGAGCAGCTCCTGGCAACATCATTGACGGGAAACGGAAGATGGACAGCTCCTCTGGATCCGAAGGTACCAGAACTGTCCTTGCCGCTCCTAAAGCCAGAAAAAAGAAACCATGACTTTTAATCTAATTTGTGCTGTTTAGTTTTTATATGTAATAATGTGAATCTCTATTTTTAATTATGCCAACATCTTCTCTTACGGTAGCTTCGTGCAACCTAAGAGGAATCCAGTCTGTTAAGAATAGGATTCCTAAGATAAATATCTTATTACAGCAAAAACTAGACATTATTTGTGTACAAGAAACAAGATTGAAAACTGTAGATGACATGAAAAATGTAATGGATTGTTGGAAAATAGGAAAAAGTTTTTTATCTATAGGTCAGAGTCCTGCTGATGGCATAGGTATTTTTTTCTATACTGATAAAATCAGTATTATTAAATATAGAGAACCCGTTCCAGGTCGTATTATGTATTTAGATTTCTTCTTTTATAATAAAAAGGTGAGATTAATTAATATATATACACCACAGGATAGAATAAGTAAAATTAAAATATTTAATAAGATTAAAATATTATTGTGTGTTGGTTTCCACACAATCTTATGTGGTGACTTTAATACCGTTACTGATATTAAAGATAAATTCCCAGTTAAAAAAAATAGTATAGGAAGACAAGGACTTATTTTAAAAGATATCATGTGTAATTATAAAATGTTAGATACATATAGAGCCTTATATCCTCAAGGTTGTGATTATACTAGATTTGATACAATATATAAATCTAGAATAGACCGTATTTATGTTAATGATAAATTTAATATTAAATCATATATAAATAAACTAATGTTAAACTCCGATCATCTAACAGTAATAGTTAATATTCAATTTAAAGATGTTATTAATAAAAGCTTTTGGAAATTAAATACACAATTATTAAAATATGATAATATAGATAATGAGGTTAAATATGAAATTAAACAAATTTTTACTTTAAAAGATCTTATGAACAACCTTGATTTCTGGGAATTATTTAAAATAAGAATTAAAACATTTCTAAAATTTAAAAGTATAGAAATTAATAAATTAAAAAATGATGAATATAAAGAATGTATTAATAGATATATATCTTTAAAACAATTAAAAGATATAGATATAATTGAGGCTCTAGAACTTAAAGATATTAAAAGAAAACTAGATAATTTTAATAATGACACACTATCTAATCTACAAAACCAGCTTAGAATAGATTCAGATGTAATTTTGAACCCATCCCACATTGCTGAACTATTTCATAAAAAAAGGAATTCTGGTATAACTGAAATAAAAAATAGTAACGGTATTTTAATCTCTGACTTTGAACAAATTAAAGACACCATTAGAAAACAGTGTGAAGAAATGTACTCTGACATTGATATTAATGAAAACGACATGCTGGGTTTTCTTAATGATAAATACTCTGAACACTACGATTTTTTAGATAATGACATAACTGAAAGTGAGGTAGAAATAGCCATTAAACAACTAAATACAAAGAAATCTCCGGGTAAAGACGGACTCCCGTCTGAATTTTACCAACAGTACAGTAAAGAACTAATAGGAATTCTGACACAAGTTTTTAATGAAGGTATTTCTAGGGGTTTTATGGGTGACACTTTCTATGAAGGGGTTTTATCTTTACTGTATAAAAAAGGAGACAACTCTGATATAAATAACTATAGGCACCTCACAATGATGAACTTAGACTATAAAATTTATGCTAAAGTGTTAATGAATAGATTGAGTGATGTTTTAGACCTTATTATAATAAAAGAACAAACGTGTGCTGTAAAGGGCAGACTTATTTGGGACAACCTGTGTTCCCTTAGACAGATCATTTATGAAAGTGGACAAAATTTTTATATTGTGGCTTTTGATCAAAAAAAGGCCTTTGATTATATTTCAAGGTCATATTTGTTCCAAGTTTTAAAAATGTACAACTTCTCTAATAAATTCATTAATATGATAAAAGTATTATATGCAAAATCTAAAATCCAAATTAATGTTAACGGCTCTTTGACCGAGTACTTTGATATGGCTAGAGGAATAAAACAAGGCTGTCCCTTGAGTGCTGCTCTATATGTTTTAGCCATCAGTCCTCTAATTAAAAAAATAAGACAAGACACAACAATACAAGGTATCAAAATGAATGAGGATACAGTCAAAATAACAGCATATGCTGATGATATCTCTGTTATAGTTAAAACTAAAGAAGATTTTAATATTATCATGAATCATTTTAAAAATTATGAAAAAGCATCTGGTGCTAAACTAAATATGTCTAAGTCAGAGTGTGTGTGGATCGGAGATCATGAAAAGAAGTTTCAAATTGATGTCCCAGAAAAAGACCAAATTAAAATTTTAGGTGTTTATTTTGAGAATGGCGACTGTGTCAATAATAATTGGGAAAAAAAGGAGAGAATCATTACTGAAGAAATAAAAAAATGGACTTACACTAAATTAAGTTATAAAGCAAGGATAAATATAATGAAAACATACATATTAGCAAAAGTTATGTTTATATCATGCGTTTTTCCACCTACAGAACACTGGGTTAAAATTTTTAATAAAATATGTGTAAAATTTTTTTGGAATACAAACAGAGAAGTAACAAAACGGGTTTTTATTTATAAAAGTAAAGAATTGGGTGGTTTAGGAGCTATTGATTTATCACTTAAAACTAGGATTGCAGCAATAAAGATAATCGCAAATGGATTAAATAGACAAGTTAATTGGATAGGGAACATCACAAATTGGAAACAAAAAATAAAAGGTAAAGCTAGAGGTAAAATTCCTTATTATAAACTTATGTATAGTGATTTTATAAACAGATATGAAATGTATAATATTGACTGGGTAAATGACTCTAATAAGAAAATTTATAATTTACTGTGTGATAAAATTTATGGGAGTGAAATCAGTTTTAAACTTCTTTCCACTGATGAAAATAAAATTTGTATAAAGAATATTTCAAGTCCTAACCTCTCTGAAAAAATGAGAGATGTTTCATGGTTAGTTGCAGTCAGAAGACTGCCTGTTAGAGCTGTGGTTCGTTGGAGCTGCTTTGTTAAAACTGTACAGTGTCCAATGCCTAATTGTACACATGAAGAGACTCTTGACCACTTTTTAGTTGAATGCTATCGCTCTAAACAAGTTTGGACAATGTTACAAAATATTGGACTGAAAGTTATTATTAATGTCAGTTCTGTTGCCTATGGCA
>NC_064420.1:8965000-8977500 GCF_023375975.1 Astyanax mexicanus | reverse complement strand
AGTGTTTTTAGGTATATTGATAAGTTAGGCCTCAGTAATGTAGTGCCCCTGCAGTGTTTGTAGTTATATTGATGAGTTAGGCCTCAGTTATGTAGTGCTGCTGCAGCGTGTGCAGGTGTATTTAGAAGCTAGGCCTCAGCCTTCCGATTGACGGAATGTTCATGTAGGCATTTACCTACTGCTATGTTTGGATTGAGTAAAGATTTTACCACAATAAAGGTGTGTCCTCGTGCTCATTTTTTTTCTTCTGTATTAGGGTTATGGGACGTTGGGGTCATAATGAATTAGGGTTATAGGGGTTTAGGGTTGTCATGAATTAGGTTTATAATAAATTAGGGTTAGGGGGATTAGGGTTATCATATATTAGGGTTATCATATATTAGGGTTAGGGGGTTAGAGTTAGAACACGTTAGGGTTAGGGGGTTTTAGGGTTAAAATATGTTAGGGTTAGGGGGTTTAGGGTTTGAACATGTTAGGGTTAGGGAGTTTAGGGTTAGAATAAATTAGGGTTAGGGGGTTTAGGGTTAGAATATGTTAGGGTTAGGGGGTTTAGGGTTAGAATATGTTAGGGTAAGGGGGTTTAGGGTTAGAATATGTTAGGGTTAGGGGGTTTAGGGTTAGAATAAATTAGGGTTAGGGGGCTTAGGGTTAGAATAAATTAGGGTTAGGGGGCTTAGGGTTAGAATAAGTTAGGGTTAGGGGGCTTAGGGTTAGAATAAATTAGGGTTAGGGGGCTTAGGGTTAGAATAAGTTAGGGTTAGGGGGTTTAGGGTTAGAATAAGTTAGGGTTAGGGGGTTTAGGGTTAGAATAAGTTAGGGTTAGGAGGTTTAGAGTTAGAACACATTAGGGTTAGGGCTGGTGGAGGGCCGGTGTTTGGGGGATTTAGGACTCGTTAACGGAGCGGCGATTGGAATCAGGTGCGCCTAACGGGCCGCGCCCGGAGCCCGGGCCCCACAAGAGCCGAGCGCCCCACGAGGAGCGCCGATCCGAGTGCGGGGCGCCGGCGACGAAGACTGGACGGCGACAAAGACGCGTGGGAGTCGACTGCGGGAGTCGGCCATTCGCGCAACACACCGCGCGCGCACTGTGCTTTACGCACTCCACAAGGGCGCCCCGCAACACCAGCTAAACTACGCACACGCGCCTCACACACCCAACACGCTCTCGCCCACACTTTCCTCCACCGACGCCCACGCCGTTCGCCCCGCTCACGATCCCCTTTCACGACATTATTACACGATAAGCACGCCAAGTCCGCCGTTGCCCGTTCGGAGCGCGGCCGGCTCGGCACGCTTCGGGGAGCGCCGCGAGAAACGCGCCGTCCGCACGCCGCCCTTTCCGCCTCCACGACACGCGAGGGGGCCTCTCGCAGGCGGGAGAGCGCTTTAACGCTCGCCAAGTTGGCCACGCGCGCGGATTTCGTGCGAGAAACGCAGCGAGAAAACACAACGCGAGCCTGCAGCTGCGCCACGGCTGCGCAGCGCTGGCCGGGTTGAGTCTACAACGTTCTCATGCGGCGCTTAAGGGCCGCCCCCCTCGCCGCTGAGGGAGGTTCCACAGAACGCTACTGCAGCAGACACACAGTGCTCGCTCTCGCACGCAGCAAAGCAGAACGATGGCAGAAGTCGCTCCCGCCCCAGCCGCCTCGGCGCCCGCCAAGGCCCCCAAGAAGAAGGCCGCCGCCCGCCCCAAGAAGGCCGGCCCCAGCGTCGGCGAGCTTATCGTCAAGGCCGTCTCGGCATCCAAGGAGAGGAGCGGCGTGTCTCTCGCCGCCCTGAAGAAAGCCCTGGCCGCCGGCGGCTACGACGTGGAGAAGAACAACTCTCGCGTTAAGATCGCCGTCAAGAGCCTCGTCACCAAGGGCACTCTGGTGCAGACCAAAGGCACCGGCGCGTCGGGCTCTTTCAAGCTCAACAAGAAACAGGCCGAGGCCAAGAAGAAGCCGGCCAAGAAGGTTGCTCCTAAAGCCAAGAAGCCCGCCGCCAAGAAACCGGCTGCCGCGAAGAAACCCAAGAAGGTAGCGGCCAAGAAGCCCGCCGCGGCCAAGAAGTCTCCCAAAAAGGCCAAGAAACCGGCAGCGGCTGCGAAGAAGGCGACCAAGAGCCCCAAGAAGGCGAAGAAGCCGGCGGCTCCCAAGAAAGCCACCAAGAGCCCAAAGAAAGCCAAGGCTGTCAAGCCCAAAGCGGCCAAGCCCAAGGCGGCGAAGCCGAAGAAGGCTGCCCCCAAGAAGAAGTAAACGGTGCCGTTTACCTTCATGTTTTGTTCCTCTCTAACAACGGCTCTTTTAAGAGCCACCCACAGTTTCATTTCAAAGAGCTTCCTTCATATCATGTATCGAAAGCACATAACGGTGTTTAATGCGTATGATGTATGACACTGTTTATCATTACAATTCTCATTTTAACATACAAATAAGGCACGACCTCAGCCACTGTAGGTATTCGTTTCATCCGTTTGTTTTATTTATTATTGTAACTTTGATTTCATTTGAGCGGGAAGGCAAAAGTCTCCGTCTTCAGCCATTCGGTCTCTGTCTCACACACAAAGCAGGCAGCACGAGGAGGAGGGGGGAGTGGGGGCCCAAAGCGAGCAGCGGAGGGCAGGCGCTAGCGTTTGACGGCGGACACGCCATTGGCTGTCGCTCCGCCAAGCGTTTACACTAGAGGCTGCGCGAAGAGGAGGGGAAGGAGGGGGGAGCGGGCGCTGGAGTTCGACGGCGGCAACGCCATTGGCTGTTGCTGCGCGAAGCTTGTAGCCAATAGGAACGTAGGCGCTTTTGCTTTATCAACAGCGCCCGGGAGCCCGCTGCTTTATTTCAGTATTGTTCAGCGAACACATCTGAGCTGCATCATGAGCGGAAGAGGCAAAACCGGCGGAAAGGCAAGGGCCAAGGCCAAGACTCGCTCCTCCCGCGCCGGGCTCCAGTTCCCCGTGGGCCGTGTGCACAGGCTCCTGCGCAAAGGAAACTACGCCGAACGTGTTGGCGCCGGCGCCCCCGTCTACCTTGCGGCTGTCCTGGAGTATCTTACCGCTGAGATTCTCGAGTTGGCCGGCAACGCTGCCCGCGACAACAAGAAGACTCGTATCATCCCCCGTCATCTGCAGTTGGCTGTTCGCAACGACGAGGAGTTGAACAAACTGCTCGGAGGAGTTACCATCGCCCAGGGTGGTGTGCTGCCCAACATTCAGGCTGTGCTTCTCCCCAAGAAAACCGAGAAGGCGGTCAAGGCCAAGTAAATCTCCGCTTTCCGCTTCTTTGTCCATACCCAAAGGCTCTTTTAAGAGCCACCCAACTCTACTCAAAAAGTGCTATGTTTCCTCCCCAGTAACAATACACATTATACATGTAATTCCCAAAGGGAAAAGGCTAATATACATATACATATGTGTATGTAAAATATATACATACATACATATATATATATATATATATATATATATATATATATATATATATATATATATATATATATATATTGTGTGTGTGTGTGTGTATATATTTAAGTATATATATTTAAGTGTATATATTTATATAAATATAAACTTACGCGCGCACACACACTATACTAAGCTGTGAGCAATAGGTAACACCAGTACACTTTCAAATCATAACAATCCCTATACACACGGCATTATTTTGAGTATACAGCTGTACACGGCTGTTTGTAATTAATTACAAGGTTATTGAATAAGAATTATTAAATTAAGCAATGGGAGCGCTTAAATTGCATTATATATATTATAATTAAACCCAGAATGGACTGCAGGAAGCCGCCAGTTTGTTCTATACGCAGTATTTTGCGTTTGGGCTCTCCGTGCGAAACGGCCAATAGGAAGGGCGCAGATCCAAGACGCCCAATCAGCGAGTAGCGGCTCTAAAGCATAAAAGGGCCGTGAGGAGGCGAGGCGCGTTATTCTCTTTACAGAGCTCAGCGCGATGGCAAGAACGAAGCAGACCGCCCGCAAGTCCACCGGTGGCAAAGCCCCGAGGAAGCAGCTGGCCACCAAGGCAGCCCGCAAGAGCGCACCGGCTACCGGCGGCGTGAAGAAACCTCACCGTTACAGGCCCGGCACCGTCGCTCTCAGGGAGATCCGCCGCTACCAGAAATCCACTGAGCTGCTGATCCGCAAGCTGCCCTTCCAGCGCCTGGTGCGTGAGATCGCTCAGGACTTCAAGACCGATCTGCGCTTCCAGAGCTCCGCCGTCATGGCTCTGCAGGAGGCCAGCGAGGCGTACTTGGTGGGTCTGTTTGAAGACACTAACCTGTGCGCCATCCACGCCAAGAGAGTCACCATTATGCCTAAGGACATCCAGCTGGCCCGCCGTATCCGCGGAGAGCGCGCTTAAACGGAGCGCTTTGACGTTTTCCCTTAATACCCAACGGCTCTTTTAAGAGCCACCTACCTGTGTCCGTGCCAAAAGAGTTGTTTTTCTACATGCTTTTTATATGCCAGTATGAAAAAGTAGTACTAATTGTGTACTCAAAACTATGAATAATTTTGACATAACGTATATTTTAGAACTATTTCGCGTCCTTTTTAATAGTCAGCAATTACTATATCTTACTGCAATGGATAAATATAAACACACAAGCACAATAATTATGAGCACATTATTGGTGAAATAATAGAGAAATGAATCTATATATATTATGTGTGTGTGCGTGTGTATTGAGGGAAGTGCTGCATGTAACATTGATGGAGCTTGGATGCCACCGTGCGGTTCAACTGCGCCATTGCATGCACTGTTATAAGTTGCAAGAGTTCTGTTGTAAGTGTGTGTGTGTTTACATAAATTGAACTCTTATTACTGAAAATGGCAATGTTTCACTATACGGTGGCATCCATCAGTGTTACAACATGTACAATTTAATATGTACACACATTGATATACTCGGTAATATTGTCATATTCTCTCTCTATATTAAAATATACCTAGCTACATATATATATGATATACAGAGAGAGAGAGAGAGAGAGCTCTTAAAACATGAAAACATAAGTATATAAATATATTGTAAGTCTCATGATACGTCCATAATATATAAATCAAGTAAACCTCACGATTGGTGCCGTTTAACAATATATATATATATATATATATATATATATATATATATATATATATATATATATATATATATATATATATATACATATATATATATATATATATATATATATATATATATATATATATATATATATATATATATATATATATATATATATATATATTACATTGCATTGATGAGGCTTAGTACCTTTTTATATGGACATGTAACATAAGACTTGCTTCACTTTGTATATATAAGTGAATGTTGAGCTGACTACTTCACGTTTTAAGAGTTAGGATGCCACCATGTGGTTAAAGTTCTGTATTGCATTGCTCAAGAATGCAATACAGAACATACATATATATATATATATTTTTATTTATATATATATAAATAGATTTATATATATATAAATCTCTCTCTATATATATATATAATTCTTGAGCAATGAAATACAGATATGTATATATACTTTTTTTTCTTTTTTATGGAAAGAAAATTAGATATTCATGCAAACACACGCACACATACATATTAAGGCAATGTGTCTTTGCAATGTTTGAGCATATCTTGTGGCTGTGTATGAGACTATGTACAAAACCAAATTGAGTCTGACTCAATCTGATAATCTGATCATAATAATGTTCATTAATACATGACTAATTATAAAATATTAATTATACATATTTATAACAATCACTAATAGCAATAAATTATGAATAAAAAACTATTAATAGTGAATAGAATGAGTAATACTAACATTAATAATAGTAATACAAATTACTTATATTAACATTTATAATTCTACTACTGCTACTACTACTACTACTAATAATAATAATAATAACAATCATAATGATACTACTACTAAAAATAATAATGATTTATTCATCATTATTTATTAATAAAGATTTGTAAATAATTATTAAACGTAAAAAATAACAATATTAACATTAATAATAGTAATGATATTATGGCGTTCATAATTATAATAATAATAATAATAATAATAATAATAATAATAATAATAATAATAATAATAATAATAAGAAGAAGAAGAAGAAGAAGAAGAAGAAGAAGAAGAAGAAGAAGAATATTATTATTATTATTATTATTATTATTATTATTATTATTATTATTATTATTAGCACTACTTATAAAGTATATATATCTTATAGAGAGATATATTATATGTTTATTCTCCGGCCACGAGTGGAGTGTCTGGAGTGCTAGTTTGTTGGCTATCTGGCCTGCTAGCTGGGTGAGTGAAGCTAAATTAGCGATTAGCATGTACCATTAATTTGGCCAAATATACAGCACAAAACTAGCAGGTAGGTGTTCATACTGTCCCCTGTGTATGTATGTTATATTGTATAAATAGTGTATTTAGCCACAGTGGTGTTGAAACTCTCCTACAGGAGCGGTTGCTATGGCTTCCGAATAGGTAACTAGGCGCTAGCATAGCATAGCTTAGCTTAGCCTGAAGGTTTGTTTACGTTTTTGCTGTTCACAAAATGGCGGCCATTCCCTTCTCTAGGTCAGAGGTCACAAGGTACAGTGAATTTGATGTTTAGTTTATTCATGTAATTGCATTAAATTCTCATTTTAAGGGCAAAGTTTAACTGCAATGTCCATTCCCCCATTCTCTAAAAAGCTAGCGTTTGTGGATATTTTGTTTTCCTTAAATGGCCGTCATTTGGTGTAATTCTGCTCGCTAACTATTACTTACACTAAGTCAGGAGGCACTAACCCTTTTAATGTCTAATGATTTTGGATAGAAAAATGACATAATTTTTGGAGCTAAGGTTAAAGGCAGGATTTAAACCGCTACTCTCTGACAAGTGAAACAAGTATTTTAAGAAATATTTTTTTTCTTTACTAATTATGTCATTAGCGTCCTGTCCAATTTTGACGGTGTATTTTAATGTGTGTTAATATGTGTAATAATAATTCTAACATGGATAATGTTAAATGTGTTGTGTGTGTGTGTGTGTGTGTATATATGTGTGTGTGAGTTGTTTATTTATTAAATGCTATCTCTATATAACATTGAAATAGGTTTAATGTACTGATCTTGTTACTTGTTGTTTTGTCTTTTTTTGTGTGGTTTGTGAGACAGTTATAGGGGATATGTTTTTTGGTTGGAGCTTGGAGCCCGTCTGCTGGTCGAACGCATACACTGCAGAGATTTATGAATGAGTGAGTGAGAATACAAATCTTTTTACCTGTTTTGTAATGTTTTATTTGTTTACGTGAATTTGGAATATGAGGGCCACATATGGTGGTGTAATTGTGTTAGTTCACATGGATCAGGAGGGTTTTTAACTGAACCAAATCTTTTATGTGTAGAGTGAGCGAAAAGGTTTGGGGCAAACCATCGAATAATAACAAATATTTGATTTGTTGTAAATTATTTTCAACTCCCAGCTCAATTTTTGAAGTACTTTAGAGGTACACATTAGTAGAAGTTTAATAACCTCTGTAATTGAGTCCCCTTAGTTTGACGAATACACTATAAAAATCGTTTCTATTTGATAAAATATACATGATACACAGTATTCATGCTTCGTGTGTTCCACATTTTGGATTTCCAAAAGCTGATTATTATCCATGAGAACACAGGCTGTCTACTACTACTACTACTACTACTACTACTACTACTACTACTACTACTACTACTACTACTAATAATAATAATAATAATAATAATTATTATTATTATTATTATTATTATTATTATTATTATTATTATTATTATTAGTATGGTTGTTGTTGTTTTTTATTTATTTATTTATTTATTTATTTATTCGAGTGTTCCAACACTCTGTGATTTAGAGCTTCTTAGAGTCTCTGAGAAACATACTTAGTCAGAAGACTCCTCCTCCTACTACTACTACTACTACTACTACTACTACTACTACTACTACTACTACTAATAATAATAATAATAATAATAATAAATATTGTTAATATTATGATTAATATTATTATTATTATTATTATTATTATTATTATTATTATTATTATTATTATTATTATTATTATTATTATTATTGTTGTTTGTGTTATTGTTATTATTTGTAGTATTATTATGGTTGTTGTTGTTTATTTGTTTATTTATTTGACTGTTCCTACACCTCTCTTGAGCGAGAACAATCTGTGATTTAGAGCTTATTGCGTTATATTACGACCCTCATGTAAGAAGTGAGAGGTTTCTGACCCATAGCTTATTTCAAGAGGTTGCGTACAAATGTGTACTTTTCATCACAACTTGATAAGGACGTTTTTATCTTTTAAATATTACCATATAAAGATAGCTAGATATTCGTTGTCTGTTTTTGTGTGTTTTGACAGACAGTTCTAGGGGAGATGTTTTTTGGTGGAGCTTGGAGGCCATCTTCTGGTGGAACGCAGACACTGCAGGGATTTATGAATGAGTGAGAGAGCATACAAATATTTTTACCTGTTTTGTAATGTTTTATTTTTTTACATGACTTAGGATTATGAGGGCCACATATGGTTGTCTAATTGTGTAATTCTCATGGATCAAGAGATTTTTTAACAGATTTTAATATTTTATTTTAAGAGTCAGCGAAAATGATTGGGGCACAGTGCGAATTATTGCTAGACATTCGGATCTTAACAAATATTTTATTTGAGTTGTAAATTATTTACAACTCCCAGCCCAGTTTTTGATGTACTTTAGAGTTACACATTAATAGAAGTTTAATGAACTCGCTTATATTGGATAAAACATACATGATACACAGTAATCGTGCTTGGTGTGTTCCACCATTTGGATTTCACACGGCTGATATTTTCCATGAGAACAATGGCTGTGTCTGAGAAACATAGTTACTCAGAATACTCCTACTGCTACTACTACTACTACTACTACTACTACTAATAAGTATTATTATTATAATTATAGTTATAATACTAATAATGATTATTAAAGATCTTATTATTAAGTTTTTAGTTGTTTATTTGATTAGTTATTTATTTATTTGCCTGTTCCTACACCTCTCTTAAACGATAACACTCTGTTATTTAGAGCTTATTGTGTTATATTACGACACTCATGTAAGAAGTGAGAGGTTTCTGACCCATAGCTTATTTCAAGAGGTTGCGTACAAATGTGTACGTTTCACCGCAATTAGATTAGGACGTTTATCTTTTACATATTATCATATGAAGCTAAACAAATGAGATTTCTTTATTCAGTTGGTTATCACAATACACATATATGGTCTCAAAATTGTCATATAGTACTTTATACTAAAGAGCAGAGGATCTTGCTAGATGTTTTTGCCTCCCTTCCATTTGCTAATGTTGCCCACTGGTGATCCACTAAGCAGTAAATATGTTAATGCATTTTATTGTTAAAATTAGTTTTTGTTTTTGTTTTTTTGGGACATTTGAAGGGACACCATAAAACAGGAAATAAACGAAACTTCCAAAAAAACATCTAAAAATATATATACCTAAAATAATATATAAACCAAAAAAGAAATAGAAAAAGAAACCCAAAAATATTTATGAAATTATATGTATGTTCATGTATTTATTATTATGTGTGTGTGTGTGTGTGTGTGAGAGAGAGAGTGAGGTCGTGTATAACCATAATATGCAATATTTATTCTTTAGGTTATTTCTCTTTTCAAACCACTTTCTTCAGCTTGTCACAGCATTTATTTTGTATTGGAGAGAACAGCATGAAAAGATAATAATATTAAGACATTTTGAAACTCAATCACGTGGTTCCGTAGAGCATGGTTGTGTTTTTGAGGCCAGGGACTACAATCCCGAGCACTATACAGAGTACAAACGCGGTGACGTCACGGTACGCGTGGCGCATCGTCGTGACGTTTCGGAAGGCTATTGGAAAATAGGAAAAACAGCAACCAAAACATTAATCGTTCAGCCGTAGTCTTTTTGATTGACAAAACATAATACGTTTATGTATTTTTTTTTTATGCTATCTCCATGTAACATGTAAATATATTAAATGTACTGATGTTGTAACTTGTTGTTTGGTTATTTTTGTGTTGTTTGTGAGACAGTTCTTTTGTGTTTTTTGGTGGATCTTGGTCGCCATCTGCTGGTCGAACGCAGACACTGCAGGCATTTATGAACGAGTGAGTGAGAATACAAATCTTTTTACCTGTTTTGTAATGTTTTATTTGTTTACATGATTTAGGATTATGAGGGCCACAGATGGTTGTCTAATTGTGTTAGTTCACATGGATCAAGAGAGTTTTTAACTGCAATATTTTATGTGTAGAGTGAGTGAAAAGGATCGGGGAATAGAGCGATTTATTGATAGACATTAAAATATAAACAAATATTTTATTGGATTAGTAAATAATTTACAATTCCCAGCACACTTTTTTTGAAATACTTTAGAGGTACACATTAGTAGAAGTTTAATGAACACCGTAATTGAGTACACTTAGTTTGACGAATACGTTTTAAAAAATCGCTTATATTTGCTAAAACATACATGATACACAGTAATCGTGCTTCGACTTCGACGTTCCACATTTTCGTTTTCACAAGGCTGATTATTAGAGGTGTGCCAAAAAATCGATTCACATAAGAATCTTGATTCTCATTTACTACGATTCAGAATCGATTTAAAATGTCCCAAAATCGATTCTGAGGGGCGGGTTTTAGACTGATTTTGGGCTGGGTATTTTTGTTGGACCTGGCAACCCTGGGGATAGCGCTTGTCCCTTTGGAGATCTTCCAGACACACACAGAGCGTAGGTGTTTGAGAATCACCGGTAAGATGGCAGAACAAGCACTATATTACCTTAGATTAACGTGTAGTTTCAATGTTTTATGGCAGAATGCTTCATAACAAGCATAAAAAAGATCGCTAGTAGTTAGTTTCAGTAACTGTTAGCTAGCTAACTAGCTAACTTTCCAGTTCCACCTTAAATAACGCTACAGGTGGCAGCGGGCTGCAGCATTTAAGGCGGAACGGAAAAATACAATAAGCTAATCAGAGCTAATTTCAGCTCCTCATCACAGAGGAATTAAGGAATGGACAATATGAATTAATTTCTCCACCTCCTGCTCCCTTTCTGAAGAAATACAACGACCTTAAATTAACTAGTTAATCAGCAGCTGCTCCTGAACTTTAGCGCTCCACTGCTATCATCACATCAGCCCAGCAGCGTCACCTACACACCACCGCTAGTAGCCTGGTAATAAAGCAGTGTTATTTATTTATGTATTTATTGTTCATTAACGTCATTGTGATATCCCAGTGATTCCTCTGTCACTGAGGACCCACATTCCTGCACATTTTATTGTTTTTGTAACACATTACCTGCTCCAGGACCAGTGTATATTATGGAGGGTTTTTTTTCAATACGATTCATAAGCCAGAAGCAGAAATTTTTATAATTCAAATCGTTTTGAATCAAAAATCGATTTTGAATCGAATCGTGGCCCCCAAAATCGGAATCGAATCGAATCGTGAGATAGTAATCGATTCCCACCCCTACTGATTATTATCCACGAGAAGACAGGCTGTCTCTGAGCAACATACTTACTCACTACTACTACTAATAAAAATAATAATAAATATTCTTATTCTTATTCTTATTCTCATTACTATATTTGTGGTTGTTGAAGTGAGAGGTTTCTGACCCATAGCTTATTTCAAGACATGGCGTACAAATGTGTACTTTTCATCACAATTTGATTAGGACATTTATCTTTTAAATATTATCATATAAAGATAATAGAATGAGATATCTTTATTCAGTTGGTTAACACGATCCACATACATGGCCCCAAAAGTGCCATATAGTGCCAGATGTTTGTTTCCCCCTTCCATTTGCAAATTGGCCACTGATGATCCACTAAGCAGTAAATACGGTAATGAAGGATTTTATTTTATTTTATTGTAAATTTGAAGGGACAACATGAAACAGGAAAAAAAAAAACCTAACAGAAATAAATTTAATAAATTATATATACATAAAATAATAAAATTAATTCAAACAAGACATAGAAAAAAGAAACAACTGCTACATATATATATATATATATATATATATATATATATATATATATATATATATATATATATATATATATATATATGTGTGTGTGTGTGTAATCATATATATGTTCATGTATATATTCCAACATAATACATTTATTTATTTATTTTTATTTAATGCTATCTCCATGTAACATGTAAATAGATTTAATGTACTGCTGTTGAAACTTATTGTTTGGTTATTTATGTGTGGTTTGTGAGACAGTTCTAGGGGAGATGTTTTTGGTGGAGCTTGGAGGCCATCTCCTGGTCTAACGCAGACACTGCAGTGATTAATGAATGAGTGAGTGAGCGTACAAATCTTTTTACCTGTTTTGTAATGTTTAATTTGTTTACATGAATTTGGATTATGAGGGTTGTCTAA
>NC_064420.1:8947500-8960000 GCF_023375975.1 Astyanax mexicanus | reverse complement strand
AGTTAGGCCTGAGTAATGTAGTGCTCCTGCAGTGTTTTCAGCTCTATTAATATGTTAGGCCTGAGTAACGTAGTGCTTCTGCAGTGTTTTCAGCTCTATTAATATGTTAGGCCTCAGTAATGTAGTGCTCCTGCAGTGTTTTCAGCTCTATTAATATGTTAGGCCTGAGTAATGTAGTGCTTCTGCAGTGTTTTCAGCTCTATTAATATGTTAGGCCTGAGTAATGTAGTGCTTCTGCAGTGTTTTCAGGTCTATTTCTAAGTTATGTCTCACTAATATAGTGCCGCTGCAGTGTTTTCAGCTCTATTAATATGTTAGGCCTCAGTAATGTAGTGCTTCTGCAGTGTTTTCAGCTCTATTAATATGTTAGGCCTGAGTAATGTAGTGCTTCTGCAGTGTTTTCAGGTCTATTTCTAAGTTATGTCTCACTAATATAGTGCTCCTGCAGTGTTTTCAGCTCTATTTATATGTTAGGCCTGAGTAATGTAGTGCCTCTGCAGTGTTTTTAGGTATATTGATAAGTTAGGCCTCAGTAATGTAGTGCTTCTGCAGTGTTTTCAGCTCTATTAATATGTTAGGCCTCAGTAATGTAGTGCTCCTGCAGTGTTTTCAGCTCTATTAATATGTTAGGCCTGAGTAATGTAGTGCTTCTGCAGTGTTTTTAGGTATATTTCTAAGTTAGGCCTGAGTAATGTAGTGCTTCTGCAGTGTGTGCAGGTCTATTTCTAAGTTATGTCTCACCAATATAGTGCTCCTGCAGTGTTTTCAGCTCTATTAATATGTTAGGCCTGAGTAATGTAGTGCTTCTGCAGTGTTTTTAGGTATATTGATAAGTTAGGCCTCAGTAATGTAGTGCCCCTGCAGTGTTTGTAGGTATATTGATGAGTTAGGCCTCAGTTATGTAGTGCTGCTGCAGCGTGTGCAGGTGTATTTAGAAGCTAGGCCTCAGCCTTCCGATTGACGGAATGTTCATGTAGGCATTTACCTACTGCTATGTTTGGATTGAGTAAAGATTTTACCACAATAAAGGTGTGTCCTCGTGCTCATTTTTTTTCTTCTGTATTAGGGTTATGGGACGTTGGGGTCATAATGAATTAGGGTTATAGGGGTTTAGGGTTGTCATGAATTAGGTTTATAATAAATTAGGGTTAGGGGGATTAGGGTTATCATATATTAGGGTTATCATATATTAGGGTTAGGGGGTTAGAGTTAGAACACGTTAGGGTTAGGGGGTTTTAGGGTTATCATATATTAGGGTTAGGGGGTTTAGGGTTAGAATATGTTAGGGTTAGGGGGTTTAGGGTTAGAATATGTTAGGGTTAGGGGGTTTAGGGTTAGAATATGTTAGGGTTAGGGGGTTTAGGGTTAGAATATGTTAGGGTAAGGGGGTTTAGGGTTAGAATATGTTAGGGTAAGGGGGTTTAGGGTTAGAATAAATTAGGGTTAGGGGGCTTAGGGTTAGAATAAATTAGGGTTAGGGGGTTTAGGGTTAGAATATGTTAGGGTTAGGGGGTTTAGGGTTAGAATAAATTAGGGTTAGGGGGCTTAGGGTTAGAATAAATTAGGGTTAGGGGGCTTAGGGTTAGAATAAGTTAGGGTTAGGGGGTTTAGGGTTAGAATAAGTTAGGGTTAGGAGGTTTAGAGTTAGAACACATTAGGGTTAGGGCTGGTGGAGGGCCGGTGTTTGGGGGATTTAGGGCTCGTTAACGGAGCGGCGATTCGAATCAGGTGCGCCTAACGGGCCGCGCCCGGAGCCCGGGCCCCACAAGAGCCGAGCGCCCCACGAGGAGCGCCGATCCGAGTGCGGGGCGCCGGCGACGAAGACCGGACGGCGACAAAGACGCGTGGGAGTCGACTGCGGGAGTCGGCCATTCGCGCAACACACCGCGCGCGCACTGTGCTTTACGCACTCCACAAGGGCGCCCCGCAACACCAGCTAAACTACGCACACGCGCCTCACACACCCAACACGCTCTCGCCCACACTCTCCTCCACCGACGCCCACGCCGTTCGCCCCGCTCACGATACCCTTTCACGACATTATTACACGATAAGCACGCCAAGTCCGCCGTTGCCCGTTCGGAGCGCGGCCGGCTCGGCACGCTTCGGGGAGCGCCGCGGGAAACGCGCCGTCCGCCCGCCGCCCTTTCCGCCTCCACGACACGCGAGGGGGCCTCTCGCAGGCGGGAGAGCGCTTTAACGCTCGCCAAGTTGGCCACGCGCGCGGATTTCGTGCGAGAAACGCAGCGAGAAAACACAACGCGAGCCTGCAGCTGCGCCACGGCTGCGCAGCGCTGGCCGGGTTGAGTCTACAACGTTCTCATGCGGCGCTTAAGGGCCGCCCCCCTCGCCGCTGAGGGAGGTTCCACAGAACGCTACTGCAGCAGACACACAGTGCTCGCTCTCGCACGCAGCAAAGCAGAACGATGGCAGAAGTCGCTCCCGCCCCAGCCGCCTCGGCGCCCGCCAAGGCCCCCAAGAAGAAGGCCGCCGCCCGCCCCAAGAAGGCCGGCCCCAGCGTCGGCGAGCTTATCGTCAAGGCCGTCTCGGCATCCAAGGAGAGGAGCGGCGTGTCTCTCGCCGCCCTGAAGAAAGCCCTGGCCGCCGGCGGCTACGACGTGGAGAAGAACAACTCTCGCGTTAAGATCGCCGTCAAGAGCCTCGTCACCAAGGGCACTCTGGTGCAGACCAAAGGCACCGGCGCGTCGGGCTCTTTCAAGCTCAACAAGAAACAGGCCGAGGCCAAGAAGAAGCCGGCCAAGAAGGTTGCTCCTAAAGCCAAGAAGCCCGCCGCCAAGAAACCGGCTGCCGCGAAGAAACCCAAGAAGGTAGCGGCCAAGAAGCCCGCCGCGGCCAAGAAGTCTCCCAAAAAGGCCAAGAAACCGGCAGCGGCTGCGAAGAAGGCGACCAAGAGCCCCAAGAAGGCGAAGAAGCCGGCGGCTCCCAAGAAAGCCACCAAGAGCCCAAAGAAAGCCAAGGCTGTCAAGCCCAAAGCGGCCAAGCCCAAGGCGGCGAAGCCGAAGAAGGCTGCCCCCAAGAAGAAGTAAACGGTGCCGTTTACCTTCATGTTTTGTTCCTCTCTAACAACGGCTCTTTTAAGAGCCACCCACAGTTTCATTTCAAAGAGCTTCCTTCATATCATGTATCGAAAGCACATAACGGTGTTTAATGCGTATGATGTATGACACTGTTTATCATTACAATTCTCATTTTAACATACAAATAAGGCACGACCTCAGCCACTGTAGGTATTCGTTTCATCCGTTTGTTTTATTTATTATTGTAACTTTGATTTCATTTGAGCGGGAAGGCGAAAGTCTCCGTCTTCAGCCATTCGGTCTCTGTCTCACACACAAAGCAGGCAGCACGAGGAGGAGGGGGGAGTGGGGGCCCAAAGCGAGCAGCGGAGGGCGGGCGCTAGCGTTTGACGGCGGACACGCCATTGGCTGTCGCTCCGCCAAGCGTTTACACTAGAGGCTGCGCGAAGAGGAGGGGAAGGAGGGGGGAGCGGGCGCTGGAGTTCGACGGCGGCAACGCCATTGGCTGTTGCTGCGCGAAGCTTGTAGCCAATAGGAACGTAGGCGCTTTTGCTTTATCAACAGCGCCCGGGAGCCCGCTGCTTTATTTCAGTATTGTTCAGCGAACACATCTGAGCTGCATCATGAGCGGAAGAGGCAAAACCGGCGGAAAGGCAAGGGCCAAGGCCAAGACTCGCTCCTCCCGCGCCGGGCTCCAGTTCCCCGTGGGCCGTGTGCACAGGCTCCTGCGCAAAGGAAACTACGCCGAGCGTGTTGGCGCCGGCGCCCCCGTCTACCTTGCGGCTGTCCTGGAGTATCTTACCGCTGAGATTCTCGAGTTGGCCGGCAACGCTGCCCGCGACAACAAGAAGACTCGTATCATCCCCCGTCATCTGCAGTTGGCTGTTCGCAACGACGAGGAGTTGAACAAACTGCTCGGAGGAGTTACCATCGCCCAGGGTGGTGTGCTGCCCAACATTCAGGCTGTGCTTCTCCCCAAGAAAACCGAGAAGGCGGTCAAGGCCAAGTAAATCTCCGCTTTCCGCTTCTTTGTCCATACCCAAAGGCTCTTTTAAGAGCCACCCAACTCTACTCAAAAAGTGCTATGTTTCCTCCCCAGTAACAATACACATTATACATGTAATTCCCAAAGGGAAAAGGCTAATATACATATACATATGTGTATGTAAAATATATACATACATACATATATATATATATATATATATATATATATATATATATATATTGTGTGTGTGTGTGTGTATATATTTAAGTATATATATTTAAGTGTATATATTTATATAAATATAAACTTACGCGCGCACACACACTATACTAAGCTGTGAGCAATAGGTAACACCAGTACACTTTCAAATCATAACAATCCCTATACACACGGCATTATTTTGAGTATACAGCTGTACACGGCTGTTTGTAATTAATTACAAGGTTATTGAATAAGAATTATTAAATTAAGCAATGGGAGCGCTTAAATTGCATTATATATATTATAATTAAACCCAGAATGGACTGCAGGAAGCCGCCAGTTTGTTCTATACGCAGTATTTTGCGTTTGGGCTCTCCGTGCGAAACGGCCAATAGGAAGGGCGCAGATCCAAGACGCCCAATCAGCGAGTAGCGGCTCTAAAGCATAAAAGGGCCGTGAGGAGGCGAGGCGCGTTATTCTCTTTACAGAGCTCAGCGCGATGGCAAGAACGAAGCAGACCGCCCGCAAGTCCACCGGTGGCAAAGCCCCGAGGAAGCAGCTGGCCACCAAGGCAGCCCGCAAGAGCGCACCGGCTACCGGCGGCGTGAAGAAACCTCACCGTTACAGGCCCGGCACCGTCGCTCTCAGGGAGATCCGCCGCTACCAGAAATCCACTGAGCTGCTGATCCGCAAGCTGCCCTTCCAGCGCCTGGTGCGTGAGATCGCTCAGGACTTCAAGACCGATCTGCGCTTCCAGAGCTCCGCCGTCATGGCTCTGCAGGAGGCCAGCGAGGCGTACTTGGTGGGTCTGTTTGAAGACACTAACCTGTGCGCCATCCACGCCAAGAGAGTCACCATTATGCCTAAGGACATCCAGCTGGCCCGCCGTATCCGCGGAGAGCGCGCTTAAACGGAGCGCTTTGACGTTTTCCCTTAATACCCAACGGCTCTTTTAAGAGCCACCTACCTGTGTCCGTGCCAAAAGAGTTGTTTTTCTACATGCTTTTTATATGCCAGTATGAAAAAGTAGTACTAATTGTGTACTCAAAACTATGAATAATTTTGACATAACGTATATTTTAGAACTATTTCGCGTCCTTTTTAATAGTCAGCAATTACTATATCTTACTGCAATGGATAAATATAAACACACAAGCACAATAATTATGAGCACATTATTGGTGAAATAATAGAGAAATGAATCTATATATATTATGTGTGTGTGCGTGTGTATTGAGGGAAGTGCTGCATGTAACATTGATGGAGCTTGGATGCCACCGTGCGGTTCAACTGCGCCATTGCATGCACTGTTATAAGTTGCAAGAGTTCTGTTGTAAGTGTGTGTGTGTTTACATAAATTGAACTCTTATTACTGAAAATGGCAATGTTTCACTATACGGTGGCATCCATCAGTGTTACAACATGTACAATTTAATATGTACACACATTGATATACTCGGTAATATTGTCATATTCTCTCTCTATATTAAAATATACCTAGCTACATATATATATGATATACAGAGAGAGAGAGAGAGAGAGCTCTTAAAACATGAAAACATAAGTATATAAATATATTGTAAGTCTCATGATACGTCCATAATATATAAATCAAGTAAACCTCACGATTGGTGCCGTTTAACAATATATATATATATATATATATGTATATATATATATATATATATATATATATATACATATATATATATATATATATATATATATATATATATATATATATATACATATATATATATATATATATATATATATATATATATATATATATATATATATATATATATATATTACATTGCATTGATGAGGCTTAGTACCTTTTTATATGGACATGTAACATAAGACTTGCTTCACTTTGTATATATAAGTGAATGTTGAGCTGACTACTTCACGTTTTAAGAGTTAGGATGCCACCATGTGGTTAAAGTTCTGTATTGCATTGCTCAAGAATGCAATACAGAACATACATATATATATATATATTTTTATTTATATATATATAAATAGATTTATATATATATAAATCTCTCTCTATATATATATATAATTCTTGAGCAATGAAATACAGATATGTATATATACTTTTTTTTCTTTTTTATGGAAAGAAAATTAGATATTCATGCAAACACACGCACACATACATATTAAGGCAATGTGTCTTTGCAATGTTTGAGCATATCTTGTGGCTGTGTATGAGACTATGTACAAAACCAAATTGAGTCTGACTCAATCTGATAATCTGATCATAATAATGTTCATTAATACATGACTAATTATAAAATATTAATTATACATATTTATAACAATCACTAATAGCAATAAATTATGAATAAAAAACTATTAATAGTGAATAGAATGAGTAATACTAACATTAATAATAGTAATACAAATTACTTATATTAACATTTATAATTCTACTACTGCTACTACTACTACTACTAATAATAATAATAATAACAATCATAATGATACTACTACTAAAAATAATAATGATTTATTCATCATTATTTATTAATAAAGATTTGTAAATAATTATTAAACGTAAAAAATAACAATATTAACATTAATAATAGTAATGATATTATGGCGTTCATAATTATAATAATAATAATAATAATAATAATAATAATAATAATAATAATAATAATAATAATAATAATAAGAAGAAGAAGAAGAAGAAGAAGAAGAAGAAGAAGAAGAAGAAGAAGAAGAAGAATAAGAATATTATTATTATTATTATTATTATTATTATTATTATTATTATTATTATTATTATTATTATTAGCACTACTTATAAAGTATATATATCTTATAGAGAGATATATTATATGTTTATTCTCCGGCCACGAGTGGAGTGTCTGGAGTGCTAGTTTGTTGGCTATCTGGCCTGCTAGCTGGGTGAGTGAAGCTAAATTAGCGATTAGCATGTACCATTAATTTGGCCAAATATACAGCACAAAACTAGCAGGTAGGTGTTCATACTGTCCCCTGTGTATGTATGTTATATTGTATAAATAGTGTATTTAGCCACAGTGGTGTTGAAACTCTCCTACAGGAGCGGTTGCTATGGCTTCCGAATAGGTAACTAGGCGCTAGCATAGCATAGCTTAGCTTAGCCTGAAGGTTTGTTTACGTTTTTGCTGTTCACAAAATGGCGGCCATTCCCTTCTCTAGGTCAGAGGTCACAAGGTACAGTGAATTTGATGTTTAGTTTATTCATGTAATTGCATTAAATTCTCATTTTAAGGGCAAAGTTTAACTGCAATGTCCATTCCCCCATTCTCTAAAAAGCTAGCGTTTGTGGATATTTTGTTTTCCTTAAATGGCCGTCATTTGGTGTAATTCTGCTCGCTAACTATTACTTACACTAAGTCAGGAGGCACTAACCCTTTTAATGTCTAATGATTTTGGATAGAAAAATGACATAATTTTTGGAGCTAAGGTTAAAGGCAGGATTTAAACCGCTACTCTCTGACAAGTGAAACAAGTATTTTAAGAAATATTTTTTTTCTTTACTAATTATGTCATTAGCGTCCTGTCCAATTTTGACGGTGTATTTTAATGTGTGTTAATATGTGTAATAATAATTCTAACATGGATAATGTTAAATGTGTTGTGTGTGTGTGTGTGTGTGTATATATGTGTGTGTGAGTTGTTTATTTATTAAATGCTATCTCTATATAACATTGAAATAGGTTTAATGTACTGATCTTGTTACTTGTTGTTTTGTCTTTTTTTGTGTGGTTTGTGAGACAGTTATAGGGGATATGTTTTTTGGTTGGAGCTTGGAGCCCGTCTGCTGGTCGAACGCATACACTGCAGAGATTTATGAATGAGTGAGTGAGAATACAAATCTTTTTACCTGTTTTGTAATGTTTTATTTGTTTACGTGAATTTGGAATATGAGGGCCACATATGGTGGTGTAATTGTGTTAGTTCACATGGATCAGGAGGGTTTTTAACTGAACCAAATCTTTTATGTGTAGAGTGAGCGAAAAGGTTTGGGGCAAACCATCGAATAATAACAAATATTTGATTTGTTGTAAATTATTTTCAACTCCCAGCTCAATTTTTGAAGTACTTTAGAGGTACACATTAGTAGAAGTTTAATAACCTCTGTAATTGAGTCCCCTTAGTTTGACGAATACACTATAAAAATCGTTTCTATTTGATAAAATATACATGATACACAGTATTCATGCTTCGTGTGTTCCACATTTTGGATTTCCAAAAGCTGATTATTATCCATGAGAACACAGGCTGTCTACTACTACTACTACTACTACTACTACTACTACTACTACTACTACTAATAATAATAATAATAATAATAATAATAATAATAATAATTATTATTATTATTATTATTATTATTATTATTATTATTATTAGTATGGTTGTTGTTGTTTTTTATTTATTTATTTATTTATTTATTTATTCGAGTGTTCCAACACTCTGTGATTTAGAGCTTCTTAGAGTCTCTGAGAAACATACTTAGTCAGAAGACTCCTCCTCCTACTACTACTACTACTACTACTACTACTACTACTACTACTACTACTAATAATAATAATAATAATAATAAATATTGTTAATATTATGATTAATATTATTATTATTATTATTATTATTATTATTATTATTATTATTATTATTATTATTATTATTGTTGTTTGTGTTATTGTTATTATTTGTAGTATTATTATGGTTGTTGTTGTTTATTTGTTTATTTATTTGACTGTTCCTACACCTCTCTTGAGCGAGAACAATCTGTGATTTAGAGCTTATTGCGTTATATTACGACCCTCATGTAAGAAGTGAGAGGTTTCTGACCCATAGCTTATTTCAAGAGGTTGCGTACAAATGTGTACTTTTCATCACAACTTGATAAGGACGTTTTTATCTTTTAAATATTACCATATAAAGATAGCTAGATATTCGTTGTCTGTTTTTGTGTGTTTTGACAGACAGTTCTAGGGGAGATGTTTTTTGGTGGAGCTTGGAGGCCATCTTCTGGTGGAACGCAGACACTGCAGGGATTTATGAATGAGTGAGAGAGCATACAAATATTTTTACCTGTTTTGTAATGTTTTATTTTTTTACATGACTTAGGATTATGAGGGCCACATATGGTTGTCTAATTGTGTAATTCTCATGGATCAAGAGATTTTTTAACAGATTTTAATATTTTATTTTAAGAGTCAGCGAAAATGATTGGGGCACAGTGCGAATTATTGCTAGACATTCGGATCTTAACAAATATTTTATTTGAGTTGTAAATTATTTACAACTCCCAGCCCAGTTTTTGATGTACTTTAGAGTTACACATTAATAGAAGTTTAATGAACTCGCTTATATTGGATAAAACATACATGATACACAGTAATCGTGCTTGGTGTGTTCCACCATTTGGATTTCACACGGCTGATATTTTCCATGAGAACAATGGCTGTGTCTGAGAAACATAGTTACTCAGAATACTCCTACTGCTACTACTACTACTACTACTACTACTACTAATAAGTATTATTATTATAATTATAGTTATAATACTAATAATGATTATTAAAGATCTTATTATTAAGTTTTTAGTTGTTTATTTGATTAGTTATTTATTTATTTGCCTGTTCCTACACCTCTCTTAAACGATAACACTCTGTTATTTAGAGCTTATTGTGTTATATTACGACACTCATGTAAGAAGTGAGAGGTTTCTGACCCATAGCTTATTTCAAGAGGTTGCGTACAAATGTGTACGTTTCACCGCAATTAGATTAGGACGTTTATCTTTTACATATTATCATATGAAGCTAAACAAATGAGATTTCTTTATTCAGTTGGTTATCACAATACACATATATGGTCTCAAAATTGTCATATAGTACTTTATACTAAAGAGCAGAGGATCTTGCTAGATGTTTTTGCCTCCCTTCCATTTGCTAATGTTGCCCACTGGTGATCCACTAAGCAGTAAATATGTTAATGCATTTTATTGTTAAAATTAGTTTTTGTTTTTGTTTTTTTGGGACATTTGAAGGGACACCATAAAACAGGAAATAAACGAAACTTCCAAAAAAACATCTAAAAATATATATACCTAAAATAATATATAAACCAAAAAAGAAATAGAAAAAGAAACCCAAAAATATTTATGAAATTATATGTATGTTCATGTATTTATTATTATGTGTGTGTGTGTGTGTGTGTGAGAGAGAGAGTGAGGTCGTGTATAACCATAATATGCAATATTTATTCTTTAGGTTATTTCTCTTTTCAAACCACTTTCTTCAGCTTGTCACAGCATTTATTTTGTATTGGAGAGAACAGCATGAAAAGATAATAATATTAAGACATTTTGAAACTCAATCACGTGGTTCCGTAGAGCATGGTTGTGTTTTTGAGGCCAGGGACTACAATCCCGAGCACTATACAGAGTACAAACGCGGTGACGTCACGGTACGCGTGGCGCATCGTCGTGACGTTTCGGAAGGCTATTGGAAAATAGGAAAAACAGCAACCAAAACATTAATCGTTCAGCCGTAGTCTTTTTGATTGACAAAACATAATACGTTTATGTATTTTTTTTTTATGCTATCTCCATGTAACATGTAAATATATTAAATGTACTGATGTTGTAACTTGTTGTTTGGTTATTTTTGTGTTGTTTGTGAGACAGTTCTTTTGTGTTTTTTGGTGGATCTTGGTCGCCATCTGCTGGTCGAACGCAGACACTGCAGGCATTTATGAACGAGTGAGTGAGAATACAAATCTTTTTACCTGTTTTGTAATGTTTTATTTGTTTACATGATTTAGGATTATGAGGGCCACAGATGGTTGTCTAATTGTGTTAGTTCACATGGATCAAGAGAGTTTTTAACTGCAATATTTTATGTGTAGAGTGAGTGAAAAGGATCGGGGAATAGAGCGATTTATTGATAGACATTAAAATATAAACAAATATTTTATTGGATTAGTAAATAATTTACAATTCCCAGCACACTTTTTTTGAAATACTTTAGAGGTACACATTAGTAGAAGTTTAATGAACACCGTAATTGAGTACACTTAGTTTGACGAATACGTTTTAAAAAATCGCTTATATTTGCTAAAACATACATGATACACAGTAATCGTGCTTCGACTTCGACGTTCCACATTTTCGTTTTCACAAGGCTGATTATTATCCACGAGAAGACAGGCTGTCTCTGAGCAACATACTTACTCACTACTACTACTAATAAAAATAATAATAAATATTCTTATTCTTATTCTTATTCTCATTACTATATTTGTGGTTGTTGAAGTGAGAGGTTTCTGACCCATAGCTTATTTCAAGACATGGCGTACAAATGTGTACTTTTCATCACAATTTGATTAGGACATTTATCTTTTAAATATTATCATATAAAGATAATAGAATGAGATATCTTTATTCAGTTGGTTAACACGATCCACATACATGGCCCCAAAAGTGCCATATAGTGCCAGATGTTTGTTTCCCCCTTCCATTTGCAAATTGGCCACTGATGATCCACTAAGCAGTAAATACGGTAATGAAGGATTTTATTTTATTTTATTGTAAATTTGAAGGGACAACATGAAACAGGAAAAAAAAAAACCTAACAGAAATAAATTTAATAAATTATATATACATAAAATAATAAAATTAATTCAAACAAGACATAGAAAAAAGAAACAACTGCTACATATATATATATATATATATATATATATATATATATATATATATATATATATGTGTGTGTGTGTGTAATCATATATATGTTCATGTATATATTCCAACATAATACATTTATTTATTTATTTTTATTTAATGCTATCTCCATGTAACATGTAAATAGATTTAATGTACTGCTGTTGAAACTTATTGTTTGGTTATTTATGTGTGGTTTGTGAGACAGTTCTAGGGGAGATGTTTTTGGTGGAGCTTGGAGGCCATCTCCTGGTCTAACGCAGACACTGCAGTGATTAATGAATGAGTGAGTGAGCGTACAAATCTTTTTACCTGTTTTGTAATGTTTAATTTGTTTACATGAATTTGGATTATGAGGGTTGTCTAATCCTGTTAATTCTCATGGATCAAGAGAGTTTTTATTAACTGATCTAAATATTTCCAGTGTAGAGTGAGAAAAAAGGATTGGGGCATATTCCAAATTATTGATAGAAAATAAACAAAACTCCCAGCACAAGTTGGGAAGTACTTTAGAAGTACACATTCATAGAAGTTTAAT
>NC_064420.1:8917500-8942500 GCF_023375975.1 Astyanax mexicanus | reverse complement strand
TAGTGCTTCTGCAGTGTTTTCAGGTCTATTTCTAAGTTAGGCCTGAGTAATGTAGTGCTCCTGCAGTGTTTTCAGCTCTATTAATATGTTAGGCCTGAGTAACGTAGTGCTTCTGCAGTGTTTTCAGCTCTATTAATATGTTAGGCCTCAGTAATGTAGTGCTCCTGCAGTGTTTTCAGCTCTATTAATATGTTAGGCCTCAGTAATGTAGTGCTTCTGCAGTGTTTTCAGCTCTATTAATATGTTAGGCCTGAGTAATGTAGTGCTGCTGCAGTGTTTTCAGGTCTATTTCTAAGTTATGTCTCACTAATATAGTGCTCCTGCAGTGTTTTCAGCTCTATTTATATGTTAGGCCTGAGTAATGTAGTGCCTCTGCAGTGTTTTTAGGTATATTGATAAGTTAGGCCTCAGTAATGTAGTGCTTCTGCAGTGTTTTCAGCTCTATTAATATGTTAGGCCTCAGTAATGTAGTGCTCCTGCAGTGTTTTCAGCTCTATTAATATGTTAGGCCTGAGTAATGTAGTGCTTCTGCAGTGTTTTTAGGTATATTTCTAAGTTAGGCCTGAGTAATGTAGTGCTTCTGCAGTGTGTGCAGGTCTATTTCTAAGTTATGTCTCACCAATATAGTGCTCCTGCAGTGTTTTCAGCTCTATTAATATGTTAGGCCTGAGTAATGTAGTGCTTCTGCAGTGTTTTTAGGTATATTGATAAGTTAGGCCTCAGTAATGTAGTGCCCCTGCAGTGTTTGTAGGTATATTGATGAGTTAGGCCTCAGTTATGTAGTGCTGCTGCAGCGTGTGCAGGTGTATTTAGAAGCTAGGCCTCAGCCTTCCGATTGACGGAATGTTCATGTAGGCATTTACCTACTGCTATGTTTGGATTGAGTAAAGATTTTACCACAATAAAGGTGTGTCCTCGTGCTCATTTTTTTTCTTCTGTATTAGGGTTATGGGACGTTGGGGTCATAATGAATTAGGGTTATAGGGGTTTAGGGTTGTCATGAATTAGGTTTATAATAAATTAGGGTTAGGGGGATTAGGGTTATCATATATTAGGGTTATCATATATTAGGGTTAGGGGGTTAGAGTTAGAACACGTTAGGGTTAGGGGGTTTTAGGGTTATCATATATTAGGGTTAGGGGGTTTAGGGTTAGAATATGTTAGGGTTAGGGGGTTTAGGGTTAGAATATGTTAGGGTTAGGGGGTTTAGGGTTAGAATATGTTAGGGTTAGGGGGTTTAGGGTTAGAATAAATTAGGGTTAGGGGGCTTAGGGTTAGAATAAATTAGGGTTAGGGGGTTTAGGGTTAGAATATGTTAGGGTTAGGGGGTTTAGGGTTAGAATAAATTAGGGTTAGGGGGCTTAGGGTTAGAATAAATTAGGGTTAGGGGGCTTAGGGTTAGAATAAGTTAGGGTTAGGGGGTTTAGGGTTAGAATAAGTTAGGGTTAGGAGGTTTAGAGTTAGAACACATTAGGGTTAGGGCTGGTGGAGGGCCGGTGTTTGGGGGATTTAGGGCTCGTTAACGGAGCGGCGATTCGAATCAGGTGCGCCTAACGGGCCGCGCCCGGAGCCCGGGCCCCACAAGAGCCGAGCGCCCCACGAGGAGCGCCGATCCGAGTGCGGGGCGCCGGCGACGAAGACCGGACGGCGACAAAGACGCGTGGGAGTCGACTGCGGGAGTCGGCCATTCGCGCAACACACCGCGCGCGCACTGTGCTTTACGCACTCCACAAGGGCGCCCCGCAACACCAGCTAAACTACGCACACGCGCCTCACACACCCAACACGCTCTCGCCCACACTCTCCTCCACCGACGCCCACGCCGTTCGCCCCGCTCACGATACCCTTTCACGACATTATTACACGATAAGCACGCCAAGTCCGCCGTTGCCCGTTCGGAGCGCGGCCGGCTCGGCACGCTTCGGGGAGCGCCGCGGGAAACGCGCCGTCCGCCCGCCGCCCTTTCCGCCTCCACGACACGCGAGGGGGCCTCTCGCAGGCGGGAGAGCGCTTTAACGCTCGCCAAGTTGGCCACGCGCGCGGATTTCGTGCGAGAAACGCAGCGAGAAAACACAACGCGAGCCTGCAGCTGCGCCACGGCTGCGCAGCGCTGGCCGGGTTGAGTCTACAACGTTCTCATGCGGCGCTTAAGGGCCGCCCCCCTCGCCGCTGAGGGAGGTTCCACAGAACGCTACTGCAGCAGACACACAGTGCTCGCTCTCGCACGCAGCAAAGCAGAACGATGGCAGAAGTCGCTCCCGCCCCAGCCGCCTCGGCGCCCGCCAAGGCCCCCAAGAAGAAGGCCGCCGCCCGCCCCAAGAAGGCCGGCCCCAGCGTCGGCGAGCTTATCGTCAAGGCCGTCTCGGCATCCAAGGAGAGGAGCGGCGTGTCTCTCGCCGCCCTGAAGAAAGCCCTGGCCGCCGGCGGCTACGACGTGGAGAAGAACAACTCTCGCGTTAAGATCGCCGTCAAGAGCCTCGTCACCAAGGGCACTCTGGTGCAGACCAAAGGCACCGGCGCGTCGGGCTCTTTCAAGCTCAACAAGAAACAGGCCGAGGCCAAGAAGAAGCCGGCCAAGAAGGTTGCTCCTAAAGCCAAGAAGCCCGCCGCCAAGAAACCGGCTGCCGCGAAGAAACCCAAGAAGGTAGCGGCCAAGAAGCCCGCCGCGGCCAAGAAGTCTCCCAAAAAGGCCAAGAAACCGGCAGCGGCTGCGAAGAAGGCGACCAAGAGCCCCAAGAAGGCGAAGAAGCCGGCGGCTCCCAAGAAAGCCACCAAGAGCCCAAAGAAAGCCAAGGCTGTCAAGCCCAAAGCGGCCAAGCCCAAGGCGGCGAAGCCGAAGAAGGCTGCCCCCAAGAAGAAGTAAACGGTGCCGTTTACCTTCATGTTTTGTTCCTCTCTAACAACGGCTCTTTTAAGAGCCACCCACAGTTTCATTTCAAAGAGCTTCCTTCATATCATGTATCGAAAGCACATAACGGTGTTTAATGCGTATGATGTATGACACTGTTTATCATTACAATTCTCATTTTAACATACAAATAAGGCACGACCTCAGCCACTGTAGGTATTCGTTTCATCCGTTTGTTTTATTTATTATTGTAACTTTGATTTCATTTGAGCGGGAAGGCGAAAGTCTCCGTCTTCAGCCATTCGGTCTCTGTCTCACACACAAAGCAGGCAGCACGAGGAGGAGGGGGGAGTGGGGGCCCAAAGCGAGCAGCGGAGGGCGGGCGCTAGCGTTTGACGGCGGACACGCCATTGGCTGTCGCTCCGCCAAGCGTTTACACTAGAGGCTGCGCGAAGAGGAGGGGAAGGAGGGGGGAGCGGGCGCTGGAGTTCGACGGCGGCAACGCCATTGGCTGTTGCTGCGCGAAGCTTGTAGCCAATAGGAACGTAGGCGCTTTTGCTTTATCAACAGCGCCCGGGAGCCCGCTGCTTTATTTCAGTATTGTTCAGCGAACACATCTGAGCTGCATCATGAGCGGAAGAGGCAAAACCGGCGTTTAAAAGAGCAGGTTTCACTTTCGTTTTTGTTACGCTGCGCTCTTGGCGCTCTACGGCGTTTCCCACGCTGCTTGTGTCTTCTACTAAGAAAGTTTCGACCTAAAAGAGGAATATTTCCTGAGTCCCCGTGCTTCATGGCCGCCCGCGGCGCCTCCCCGCCCGCGGTGGGGAGGCACTGGATTAGGCTGCGCTATGTTGGCCCTGGAGAAGTCCCTACTAGAAACGAAGTAGGAGCTCAGCTTCTGCTTAGTCAATGGATCGATCCAACTGATATCCATTCTTTTATCAATCTGCCAAATAAAAAGCACTTTGAAATAATTTTTTTGCAAGAACGTGCCCTTCAGTGTTTTACACAGATTTTTCATGTAGACGATGGATTTTGGAAGAACTGGGAATTGGATTCGTCTGCTCCGAGAGACGAATTGATGATTTTTGTTAAATTCTGGACTGGCAGAGTTGCAGATGCAGATGTGGAGCAGTACCTCCGCAGATTCTGCGATATTCTGCAGCCAGTACACAAGCTGCTAGACCAGTTCGGTCTGTGGTATGGCGTGCGTAGATATAAGATAAAAATCAAGAAAAATGCTGAAGGAGAACCACTCCAAATCCCTAATTCAATTTCTATGGGACCATACAACGGCCGCATTTCATACCAGGGACAGACGCAGAGATGTTATGTTTGTCACTCGACTGAACATCAAGTAAGAGACTGCAATGTGGTCAAGTGTTGGAAGTGTGGAGAGGTGGGCCACAAGGGAAAGGAATGTAAAAACATGGAGATGTGTAATCTCTGTGGCCAGCAAGGCCACTCTTACTTTTCCTGCCCCAGCTCGTACAGCAATAGAGCGCGTGCCCAACAACAGCCACGCAGCTTGGAAGAACAGCAGCCAAATCCACGTCGAGAGCAAGTGGCCCCCATCGAGGAGAGAAACGGTAACCCCGAATCAACCACTTCAAGCAGAGAACAACAAGAGGAGAATTCCACTACTCAACCAGCAGAAAGGGAGGAAGCAGAGGAAGAATCATCAAGTGCTGCTTCATCCAGTTCTCAGAGTATGGAGGGGAGCTTCGTGGAATCGGAATCGGGTGACGTTGGTCGTGAGGAGGAAACAGGGAGCCCGGTTTCGAGATCATCTAGCTCCATGTCCCAGGGTTCCAGGAGATCATCTGTGGCGTCCAGCTTTTCAGAAACATCTGCAGTGGCTTCTGGATCCATCACCTCTGCAATTCGAGAAGGCAAGAACAACAAAGGGACGGTAACTAACCTTCCATCTGTCAAGAGAAAGAAAAAATCCCCCGTTAAAGGAGGATTTAACAAAAAATTGAAGGACTAATGTTGTTCCTAATTTTAATATTTTTATGTCCTTTGAAATAATTTCTATTAATGTAAGAGGTATAAAATCAGATAAATGTAGACTGAGTAAAATCGAAGCCTTAATTAATAGAAATTGTGACATCATATGTGCTCAAGAGTTAAGACTTAAAAGCACAGAAGACATAGATAATGTTAAAAAATTATGGAATTTGGGAACATCTATATTGTCCATCGGTCCTGATAGTGCAGATGGAATTGGTATTTTTTTCAAAGGGAAGGCAGAGATAATTAGATCTAGGGAAATTATGCCTGGTAGAATTTTGTTAGTAGATTGTTTTTATAAACAAAATAAAATTAGACTAATTAATATATATACACCACCTGATAGAGCGGGAAAGATGAAAATCTTTAATAAACTTTATGAGCTCCTAGGAGTCGGATTTTCCACGATTTTGTGTGGTGATTTTAATACAATCACCGATATAAAAGACAGGGTAGCACAAAATAATATAAAAATCACAAGGGAAGGGTCACTTTTAAAACAAATGTGTGATGATTGTGGTGTAAAGGATTCCTTTAGGGAATTATATCCATTAGAAGAGGGCTTTACACGATTTGACTCCAAAGTAAAAACTAGGATAGACAGGATCTACGTCTCTAAAGATGTTAAAGTGATTAGATATAAAACTGAATATTTAGTCGAATCTGATCACTTGGGTGTAAATGTTTTGTTAAATGTAGGAAACGAGGAAAAAAGAGGCTATTGGAAACTAAATACGTCGTGCCTTAAAAATAATGATGTGATCGCTGAATTAATTAATGAAATTAAACGTATTAAGGAATTAAATGTTTTAACGAAATCACACGCACAGCTATGGAATGTATTTAAAATTCAAATAAAAAAATTTTTAAAGGAAAAATGTAAATTTTTAAATAGAGAAAAAAATTACTATTATGAATCTCTGATGATGAATTATGTAGACCTTCAATGTAAAATAAAAAAAAATATAGATGATGAAAATCAAATTTTAAAAATTCAATCAGAATTATCAAAAATGAATGATGAAACCTTAAAATTACAGATACAAGCAGGATTAGATAGTGATTATACAGGTAAGGCACAAACTGTAATTAAAAGATTAAATAAATGCAGAGAAGAAAAATATATTAAGGAAATTTCAGATGACAAAGGTAAAATTATTTTAGACGAAAAGGAAAAAAGACAGGTAATTAAAAATAAATGTCAGAAAGAATATGAAAAAATACAAATTCAAGAAGAAGAGCTTGAAGATTTTTTCAGCTCAATACCTAAGATTAAAAGTATGGATTTGCCCGCCATAGTATCTAAAATTACTAATAAAGAGATTATTGAGGTAATTAAAAACTTAAATGATAAAAAATCTCCAGGACCGGATGGGTTGCCTGCAGAATTGTATAAGGTATGTATTAATGAAATAGTTGATTTATTAAGGGAATATTATAATGAGGGGTTAGCGGGAGGAAATTTAAATGAATGTTTTTATCAGTCAGTTATTACGCTTATTTATAAGAAAGGGAATCCAGCGGATCTGGATAATTGGAGACAAATTAATTTATTAAACATGGATTACAAAATTTTAGCTAAAATAATGGCAAATAGGATTAGTCAGTACACTGAGGAGATTATTGAACATGAGCAGACCTGTGCTATGAAGGGCAGGTTCATGTGGGATAACCTGGGAATTTTAAAGTCAATACTAAATAGTAAATCAGATAAAGACATTTTTGTGGTAAGCTTGGATCAAAAGAAAGCCTTTGACCTTATCTCTAGAGATTACCTGTGGAAAGCCATGGAACATTATGGGTTCCCAATAGATTTCATTCAAATGGTACAATTATTATATAAAAAATCAAAGACAAAAATAAATGTAAATGGGGTCCTAACAGAAGAGATAGACATAAAGAGAGGTGTAAAACAGGGATGTCCATTAAGTGCAATATTGTATATTTTAGCGATTAGTCCACTTTTAAATCAAATTAAAAATGATAATAACATTGAGGGAATACAAACAAAAGAAAAATCATCAAAATTAAAATTGACAGCTTATGCGGATGACATCACAGTGTTTATTAAAAATCAGAATGAACTGAATGTGGTAAATGAACATTTTAAAAGGTATGAACGGGTGGCAGGTGCAAAAATAAATTTGGACAAAACGGAGGCGGTATGGTTGGGGAATGAAACTACCCCATCTTTGAACATTCAAATTAAAGACAAAATTAAAGTCATAGGAATAAATATAACAAGAGATGATTGTGCTAATCAAAATTGGACATTAAAAGAGACAGAAATTAAAGAGGAATTTGAGCAATGGAATGCAGCAAACTACAAAATAAGAGTTCAAATAATTAAAACCTTCATTCTGTCTAAATTATTGTTTTTAGCAACTGTTTTCCCACCCTCAGATAAGTGTATGCAAAGAATAAATAAGATGTGTGTAAAATTTATCTGGGGTAATAACCGTGAAGTCACAAAACGGGAAATAATGTTTAAACCAAAGCACCTAGGGGGCTTAGGTGCAACAGACGTGGGCCTGAAACTAAAAATTACTTATTGTAAGAATGTCTCGCAGGCCATAGATAGAAAGGCATCTTGGCTAGGAGACAAAAAAGCATGGACAAAAAAAGAGGGAAGGCTAGAAAAAATGTTACAGCAGACCAATTATTTTATGGTGATTTTATACATAAATTTGAACATATTAATATTAATTGGGTACAAGAAACGAATAAGGAAATTTATAAAAAATTAAGTGAACACTTATATGGTGGAATGGTCAAACATAAGCATCTAAGCCCCTCAGAAAGCCAAGAGTTTATAGAGAGACTAAAAAAGAAAGATCTGTCTGAGAATGTAAAAGATGTGATGTGGTTGATAAGTGTTGGCAGACTGGCGGTCAGGGCTGTGGTGAAGTGGAGCTGCTTCGTTACGACGAAGATGTGCCCCGTGATGAGCTGCAGCGCTGACGAAACAGTAGAGCACTTGCTTGTGGACTGCCAACGGGCTCAGGACACTTGGACTCTCTTAAAGGACATTGGACTAAAATTCCAGGTAAATTACAAATCCGTTTTTCATGGGGTATTCAATGAAAATTTGGATCCTAATATAAAAGAATTTTATTGGTATATAGTATGTATTGTAAATTGTAAGCTCTGGAAGACTAGGTGTAAAATGATAATAAATCAAATTCAGATTCCTGCACAGACTGTCACTAAGCAAATAATAACTGAGTTAAAGAGAATGAAAACACTGGACCAAAAAAACACAAAAAAACATCCTTGGACAATTTTAAAATTGTAACATTTATCAGTGTGTAAGTATGAGCTGAATTGCATGTGATGAATAGTTTAATATATGAATGATGTTAATACATGTTATATTTAATGTAAGTGAAATATTGTAACCTGTTCTAAATTTTTCAATAAAGTTTCTTTAAAAAACGCAAAACCGGCGGAAAGGCAAGGGCCAAGGCCAAGACTCGCTCCTCCCGCGCCGGGCTCCAGTTCCCCGTGGGCCGTGTGCACAGGCTCCTGCGCAAAGGAAACTACGCCGAGCGTGTTGGCGCCGGCGCCCCCGTCTACCTTGCGGCTGTCCTGGAGTATCTTACCGCTGAGATTCTCGAGTTGGCCGGCAACGCTGCCCGCGACAACAAGAAGACTCGTATCATCCCCCGTCATCTGCAGTTGGCTGTTCGCAACGACGAGGAGTTGAACAAACTGCTCGGAGGAGTTACCATCGCCCAGGGTGGTGTGCTGCCCAACATTCAGGCTGTGCTTCTCCCCAAGAAAACCGAGAAGGCGGTCAAGGCCAAGTAAATCTCCGCTTTCCGCTTCTTTGTCCATACCCAAAGGCTCTTTTAAGAGCCACCCAACTCTACTCAAAAAGTGCTATGTTTCCTCCCCAGTAACAATACACATTATACATGTAATTCCCAAAGGGAAAAGGCTAATATACATATACATATGTGTATGTAAAATATATACATACATACATATATATATATATATATATATATATATATATATATATATATTGTGTGTGTGTGTGTATATATTTAAGTATATATATTTAAGTGTATATATTTATATAAATATAAACTTACGCGCGCACACACACTATACTAAGCTGTGAGCAATAGGTAACACCAGTACACTTTCAAATCATAACAATCCCTATACACACGGCATTATTTTGAGTATACAGCTGTACACGGCTGTTTGTAATTAATTACAAGGTTATTGAATAAGAATTATTAAATTAAGCAATGGGAGCGCTTAAATTGCATTATATATATTATAATTAAACCCAGAATGGACTGCAGGAAGCCGCCAGTTTGTTCTATACGCAGTATTTTGCGTTTGGGCTCTCCGTGCGAAACGGCCAATAGGAAGGGCGCAGATCCAAGACGCCCAATCAGCGAGTAGCGGCTCTAAAGCATAAAAGGGCCGTGAGGAGGCGAGGCGCGTTATTCTCTTTACAGAGCTCAGCGCGATGGCAAGAACGAAGCAGACCGCCCGCAAGTCCACCGGTGGCAAAGCCCCGAGGAAGCAGCTGGCCACCAAGGCAGCCCGCAAGAGCGCACCGGCTACCGGCGGCGTGAAGAAACCTCACCGTTACAGGCCCGGCACCGTCGCTCTCAGGGAGATCCGCCGCTACCAGAAATCCACTGAGCTGCTGATCCGCAAGCTGCCCTTCCAGCGCCTGGTGCGTGAGATCGCTCAGGACTTCAAGACCGATCTGCGCTTCCAGAGCTCCGCCGTCATGGCTCTGCAGGAGGCCAGCGAGGCGTACTTGGTGGGTCTGTTTGAAGACACTAACCTGTGCGCCATCCACGCCAAGAGAGTCACCATTATGCCTAAGGACATCCAGCTGGCCCGCCGTATCCGCGGAGAGCGCGCTTAAACGGAGCGCTTTGACGTTTTCCCTTAATACCCAACGGCTCTTTTAAGAGCCACCTACCTGTGTCCGTGCCAAAAGAGTTGTTTTTCTACATGCTTTTTATATGCCAGTATGAAAAAGTAGTACTAATTGTGTACTCAAAACTATGAATAATTTTGACATAACGTATATTTTAGAACTATTTCGCGTCCTTTTTAATAGTCAGCAATTACTATATCTTACTGCAATGGATAAATATAAACACACAAGCACAATAATTATGAGCACATTATTGGTGAAATAATAGAGAAATGAATCTATATATATTATGTGTGTGTGCGTGTGTATTGAGGGAAGTGCTGCATGTAACATTGATGGAGCTTGGATGCCACCGTGCGGTTCAACTGCGCCATTGCATGCACTGTTATAAGTTGCAAGAGTTCTGTTGTAAGTGTGTGTGTGTTTACATAAATTGAACTCTTATTACTGAAAATGGCAATGTTTCACTATACGGTGGCATCCATCAGTGTTACAACATGTACAATTTAATATGTACACACATTGATATACTCGGTAATATTGTCATATTCTCTCTCTATATTAAAATATACCTAGCTACATATATATATGATATACAGAGAGAGAGAGAGAGAGAGCTCTTAAAACATGAAAACATAAGTATATAAATATATTGTAAGTCTCATGATACGTCCATAATATATAAATCAAGTAAACCTCACGATTGGTGCCGTTTAACAATATATATATATATATATGTATATATATATATATATATATATATATATATATATATATATATATATATATATATATATATACATATATATATATATATATATATGTATATATATATATATATATATATATATATATATATATATATATATATATATATATATATATTACATTGCATTGATGAGGCTTAGTACCTTTTTATATGGACATGTAACATAAGACTTGCTTCACTTTGTATATATAAGTGAATGTTGAGCTGACTACTTCACGTTTTAAGAGTTAGGATGCCACCATGTGGTTAAAGTTCTGTATTGCATTGCTCAAGAATGCAATACAGAACATACATATATATATATATATATATTTTTATTTATATATATATAAATAGATTTATATATATATAAATCTCTCTCTATATATATATATAATTCTTGAGCAATGAAATACAGATATGTATATATACTTTTTTTTCTTTTTTATGGAAAGAAAATTAGATATTCATGCAAACACACGCACACATACATATTAAGGCAATGTGTCTTTGCAATGTTTGAGCATATCTTGTGGCTGTGTATGAGACTATGTACAAAACCAAATTGAGTCTGACTCAATCTGATAATCTGATCATAATAATGTTCATTAATACATGACTAATTATAAAATATTAATTATACATATTTATAACAATCACTAATAGCAATAAATTATGAATAAAAAACTATTAATAGTGAATAGAATGAGTAATACTAACATTAATAATAGTAATACAAATTACTTATATTAACATTTATAATTCTACTACTGCTACTACTACTACTACTAATAATAATAATAATAACAATCATAATGATACTACTACTAAAAATAATAATGATTTATTCATCATTATTTATTAATAAAGATTTGTAAATAATTATTAAACGTAAAAAATAACAATATTAACATTAATAATAGTAATGATATTATGGCGTTCATAATTATAATAATAATAATAATAATAATAATAATAATAATAATAATAATAATAATAATAATAAGAAGAAGAAGAAGAAGAAGAAGAAGAAGAAGAAGAAGAAGAAGAAGAAGAAGAAGAATATTATTATTATTATTATTATTATTATTATTATTATTATTATTATTATTATTATTATTATTATTATTATTATTAGCACTACTTATAAAGTATATATATCTTATAGAGAGATATATTATATGTTTATTCTCCGGCCACGAGTGGAGTGTCTGGAGTGCTAGTTTGTTGGCTATCTGGCCTGCTAGCTGGGTGAGTGAAGCTAAATTAGCGATTAGCATGTACCATTAATTTGGCCAAATATACAGCACAAAACTAGCAGGTAGGTGTTCATACTGTCCCCTGTGTATGTATGTTATATTGTATAAATAGTGTATTTAGCCACAGTGGTGTTGAAACTCTCCTACAGGAGCGGTTGCTATGGCTTCCGAATAGGTAACTAGGCGCTAGCATAGCATAGCTTAGCTTAGCCTGAAGGTTTGTTTACGTTTTTGCTGTTCACAAAATGGCGGCCATTCCCTTCTCTAGGTCAGAGGTCACAAGGTACAGTGAATTTGATGTTTAGTTTATTCATGTAATTGCATTAAATTCTCATTTTAAGGGCAAAGTTTAACTGCAATGTCCATTCCCCCATTCTCTAAAAAGCTAGCGTTTGTGGATATTTTGTTTTCCTTAAATGGCCGTCATTTGGTGTAATTCTGCTCGCTAACTATTACTTACACTAAGTCAGGAGGCACTAACCCTTTTAATGTCTAATGATTTTGGATAGAAAAATGACATAATTTTTGGAGCTAAGGTTAAAGGCAGGATTTAAACCGCTACTCTCTGACAAGTGAAACAAGTATTTTAAGAAATATTTTTTTTCTTTACTAATTATGTCATTAGCGTCCTGTCCAATTTTGACGGTGTATTTTAATGTGTGTTAATATGTGTAATAATAATTCTAACATGGATAATGTTAAATGTGTTGTGTGTGTGTGTGTGTGTGTATATATGTGTGTGTGAGTTGTTTATTTATTAAATGCTATCTCTATATAACATTGAAATAGGTTTAATGTACTGATCTTGTTACTTGTTGTTTTGTCTTTTTTTGTGTGGTTTGTGAGACAGTTATAGGGGATATGTTTTTTGGTTGGAGCTTGGAGCCCGTCTGCTGGTCGAACGCATACACTGCAGAGATTTATGAATGAGTGAGTGAGAATACAAATCTTTTTACCTGTTTTGTAATGTTTTATTTGTTTACGTGAATTTGGAATATGAGGGCCACATATGGTGGTGTAATTGTGTTAGTTCACATGGATCAGGAGGGTTTTTAACTGAACCAAATCTTTTATGTGTAGAGTGAGCGAAAAGGTTTGGGGCAAACCATCGAATAATAACAAATATTTGATTTGTTGTAAATTATTTTCAACTCCCAGCTCAATTTTTGAAGTACTTTAGAGGTACACATTAGTAGAAGTTTAATAACCTCTGTAATTGAGTCCCCTTAGTTTGACGAATACACTATAAAAATCGTTTCTATTTGATAAAATATACATGATACACAGTATTCATGCTTCGTGTGTTCCACATTTTGGATTTCCAAAAGCTGATTATTATCCATGAGAACACAGGCTGTCTACTACTACTACTACTACTACTACTACTACTACTACTACTACTACTACTACTACTACTAATAATAATAATAATAATAATAATAATAATAATTATTATTATTATTATTATTATTATTATTATTATTATTATTATTAGTATGGTTGTTGTTGTTTTTTATTTATTTATTTATTTATTTATTTATTCGAGTGTTCCAACACTCTGTGATTTAGAGCTTCTTAGAGTCTCTGAGAAACATACTTAGTCAGAAGACTCCTCCTCCTACTACTACTACTACTACTACTACTACTACTACTACTACTACTACTACTACTACTAATAATAATAATAATAATAATAAATATTGTTAATATTATGATTATTATTATTATTATTATTATTATTATTATTATTATTATTATTATTATTATTATTGTTGTTTGTGTTATTGTTATTATTTGTAGTATTATTATGGTTGTTGTTGTTTATTTGTTTATTTATTTGACTGTTCCTACACCTCTCTTGAGCGAGAACAATCTGTGATTTAGAGCTTATTGCGTTATATTACGACCCTCATGTAAGAAGTGAGAGGTTTCTGACCCATAGCTTATTTCAAGAGGTTGCGTACAAATGTGTACTTTTCATCACAACTTGATAAGGACGTTTTTATCTTTTAAATATTACCATATAAAGATAGCTAGATATTCGTTGTCTGTTTTTGTGTGTTTTGACAGACAGTTCTAGGGGAGATGTTTTTTGGTGGAGCTTGGAGGCCATCTTCTGGTGGAACGCAGACACTGCAGGGATTTATGAATGAGTGAGAGAGCATACAAATATTTTTACCTGTTTTGTAATGTTTTATTTTTTTACATGACTTAGGATTATGAGGGCCACATATGGTTGTCTAATTGTGTAATTCTCATGGATCAAGAGATTTTTTAACAGATTTTAATATTTTATTTTAAGAGTCAGCGAAAATGATTGGGGCACAGTGCGAATTATTGCTAGACATTCGGATCTTAACAAATATTTTATTTGAGTTGTAAATTATTTACAACTCCCAGCCCAGTTTTTGATGTACTTTAGAGTTACACATTAATAGAAGTTTAATGAACTCGCTTATATTGGATAAAACATACATGATACACAGTAATCGTGCTTGGTGTGTTCCACCATTTGGATTTCACACGGCTGATATTTTCCATGAGAACAATGGCTGTGTCTGAGAAACATAGTTACTCAGAATACTCCTACTGCTACTACTACTACTACTACTACTACTACTAATAAGTATTATTATTATAATTATAGTTATAATACTAATAATGATTATTAAAGATCTTATTATTAAGTTTTTAGTTGTTTATTTGATTAGTTATTTATTTATTTGCCTGTTCCTACACCTCTCTTAAACGATAACACTCTGTTATTTAGAGCTTATTGTGTTATATTACGACACTCATGTAAGAAGTGAGAGGTTTCTGACCCATAGCTTATTTCAAGAGGTTGCGTACAAATGTGTACGTTTCACCGCAATTAGATTAGGACGTTTATCTTTTACATATTATCATATGAAGCTAAACAAATGAGATTTCTTTATTCAGTTGGTTATCACAATACACATATATGGTCTCAAAATTGTCATATAGTACTTTATACTAAAGAGCAGAGGATCTTGCTAGATGTTTTTGCCTCCCTTCCATTTGCTAATGTTGCCCACTGGTGATCCACTAAGCAGTAAATATGTTAATGCATTTTATTGTTAAAATTAGTTTTTGTTTTTGTTTTTTTGGGACATTTGAAGGGACACCATAAAACAGGAAATAAACGAAACTTCCAAAAAAACATCTAAAAATATATATACCTAAAATAATATATAAACCAAAAAAGAAATAGAAAAAGAAACCCAAAAATATTTATGAAATTATATGTATGTTCATGTATTTATTATTATGTGTGTGTGTGTGTGTGTGTGTGTGAGAGAGAGAGTGAGGTCGTGTATAACCATAATATGCAATATTTATTCTTTAGGTTATTTCTCTTTTCAAACCACTTTCTTCAGCTTGTCACAGCATTTATTTTGTATTGGAGAGAACAGCATGAAAAGATAATAATATTAAGACATTTTGAAACTCAATCACGTGGTTCCGTAGAGCATGGTTGTGTTTTTGAGGCCAGGGACTACAATCCCGAGCACTATACAGAGTACAAACGCGGTGACGTCACGGTACGCGTGGCGCATCGTCGTGACGTTTCGGAAGGCTATTGGAAAATAGGAAAAACAGCAACCAAAACATTAATCGTTCAGCCGTAGTCTTTTTGATTGACAAAACATAATACGTTTATGTATTTTTTTTTTATGCTATCTCCATGTAACATGTAAATATATTAAATGTACTGATGTTGTAACTTGTTGTTTGGTTATTTTTGTGTTGTTTGTGAGACAGTTCTTTTGTGTTTTTTGGTGGATCTTGGTCGCCATCTGCTGGTCGAACGCAGACACTGCAGGCATTTATGAACGAGTGAGTGAGAATACAAATCTTTTTACCTGTTTTGTAATGTTTTATTTGTTTACATGATTTAGGATTATGAGGGCCACAGATGGTTGTCTAATTGTGTTAGTTCACATGGATCAAGAGAGTTTTTAACTGCAATATTTTATGTGTAGAGTGAGTGAAAAGGATCGGGGAATAGAGCGATTTATTGATAGACATTAAAATATAAACAAATATTTTATTGGATTAGTAAATAATTTACAATTCCCAGCACACTTTTTTTGAAATACTTTAGAGGTACACATTAGTAGAAGTTTAATGAACACCGTAATTGAGTACACTTAGTTTGACGAATACGTTTTAAAAAATCGCTTATATTTGCTAAAACATACATGATACACAGTAATCGTGCTTCGACTTCGACGTTCCACATTTTCGTTTTCACAAGGCTGATTATTATCCACGAGAAGACAGGCTGTCTCTGAGCAACATACTTACTCACTACTACTACTAATAAAAATAATAATAAATATTCTTATTCTTATTCTTATTCTCATTACTATATTTGTGGTTGTTGAAGTGAGAGGTTTCTGACCCATAGCTTATTTCAAGACATGGCGTACAAATGTGTACTTTTCATCACAATTTGATTAGGACATTTATCTTTTAAATATTATCATATAAAGATAATAGAATGAGATATCTTTATTCAGTTGGTTAACACGATCCACATACATGGCCCCAAAAGTGCCATATAGTGCCAGATGTTTGTTTCCCCCTTCCATTTGCAAATTGGCCACTGATGATCCACTAAGCAGTAAATACGGTAATGAAGGATTTTATTTTATTTTATTGTAAATTTGAAGGGACAACATGAAACAGGAAAAAAAAAAACCTAACAGAAATAAATTTAATAAATTATATATACATAAAATAATAAAATTAATTCAAACAAGACATAGAAAAAAGAAACAACTGCTACATATATATATATATATATATATATATATATATATATATATATATATATATATATGTGTGTGTGTGTGTAATCATATATATGTTCATGTATATATTCCAACATAATACATTTATTTATTTATTTTTATTTAATGCTATCTCCATGTAACATGTAAATAGATTTAATGTACTGCTGTTGAAACTTATTGTTTGGTTATTTATGTGTGGTTTGTGAGACAGTTCTAGGGGAGATGTTTTTGGTGGAGCTTGGAGGCCATCTCCTGGTCTAACGCAGACACTGCAGTGATTAATGAATGAGTGAGTGAGCGTACAAATCTTTTTACCTGTTTTGTAATGTTTAATTTGTTTACATGAATTTGGATTATGAGGGTTGTCTAATCCTGTTAATTCTCATGGATCAAGAGAGTTTTTATTAACTGATCTAAATATTTCCAGTGTAGAGTGAGAAAAAAGGATTGGGGCATATTCCAAATTATTGATAGAAAATAAACAAAACTCCCAGCACAAGTTGGGAAGTACTTTAGAAGTACACATTCATAGAAGTTTAATGAACTCGTAAATAAAATTAATACACCTAGTTTGACGAATACACTTTCCAAAATCGCTTATATTTGATAAAACATACATGATACACAGTAATCGTGCTTTTTGTGTTCCACACTTTGGATTTCTCAAGGCATATTACTATTATTATTATGATTATTATGATTATGATGATTATTATTATTCTATTTTATTTGCTTTTTTTGTTTGTTTTATTGAGTATTTTGGACTGCTCCTACATGTCGATCACACTACATGAGCTCCTACATGAGCGATAACACTCTGTGATTTAGAGATTATGTAGTGAGTACGATACTATTTGAATACATATTAATATGTTTAATTCATGTTAATGTTTGTAAATTAGCTTAAGGTTCACACAATAGTACCTTCATATACAGTCAGCTAATCTATTCAGATGTTAACTAGACATTTTATGTGCAGGAGACCAAACCATAACATGCTGCATAAAACACACTTGCTTGACTGTGACACTGTGTCCCACATGGTTCAGTGCATCATAAAGTGTGTCTGGCAAGATGTAATATTCAGCATTCATTGGTGTAAGATATCTGCAGTTACTAATTTCAAGCAGGTTCATTTCAGCAGATATTGTATATAATCTGTATTTCTGTAGCGCTCTAGTGTATGGGGGCGGTGCAGACGGCCACACTGTGAGGGGCCACCCAGCTGCTTTGTACTGGGCTCCGCCTATCTGTCCTCAACTAGGTCCGGTAGAGTAGAATATCATGCGCTGGCTGTCCGATGTAGCTTCATTCTTTCTTCTCGTCTACTGGGAGCAAGAGCAGCTACGATGTCCGGACGCGGCAAAGGAGGCGCCAAGCGTCACCGCAAAGTTCTTCGCGATAACATCCAGGGCATCACCAAGCCCGCTATCCGCCGTCTGGCGCGTCGTGGTGGCGTCAAGCGTATCTCCGGTCTGATCTACGAGGAGACCCGCGGTGTGTTGAAAGTGTTCCTGGAGAACGTGATCAGAGACGCCGTCACCTACACCGAGCACGCCAAGAGAAAGACCGTCACCGCTATGGATGTGGTGTACGCCCTGAAACGCCAGGGACGCACTCTGTACGGATTCGGAGGTTAAACGCTCGTCTCGAACACCGCTAACAACAACGGCTCTTTTAAGAGCCACCCACAAATCCACCCAAAGAGCAGTTTTCCGTGTTGGAATAAGATGCAGTAGTTCACTAACACTTAATTTCCCTATATAAAACATCCCACTGCCCATGAATTACAAGATAAAGTGTGGAAATACACTACGAAAGATATGTAAGGATATCAGTATTGTGTGTGTGTATAGAGAGAGAGAGAGAGAATATTGATACATATATGCTAGAGGTGTGCCAAAAAATCGATTCACATAAGAATCTTGATTCTCATTTACTACGATTCAGAATCGATTTAAAATGTCCCAAAATCGATTCTGAGGGGCGGGTTTTGGACTGATTTTGGGCTGGGTATTTTTGTTGGACCTGGCAACCCGCTTGTCCCTTCAAACCGAGGTCTTCCAGACCCACACAGAGCGTAGTAGGTGTTTGAGAATCACCGGTAAGATGGCAGAACAAGCACTATATTACCTTAGATTAACGTGTAGTTTTAATGTTTTATGGCAGAATGCTTCATAACAAGCATAAAAAAGATCGCTAGTAGTTAGTTTCAGTAACTGTTAGCTAGCTAACAAGCTAACTTTCCAGTTCCACCTTAAATAACGCTACAGGTGGCTGCGGGCTGCAGCATTTAAGGCGGAACGGAAAAATAACAATAAGCTAATCAGAGCTCATTTCAGCTCCTCATCACAGAGGAATTAAGGAATGGACAATATGAATTAATTTCTCCACCTCCTGCCCCCTTTCTGAAGAAATACAACGACCTTAAATTAACTAGTTAATCACCAGCTGCTCCTGAACTTTAGCGCTCCACTGCTATCATCACATCAGCCCAGCAGCGTCACCTACACACCACCGCTAGTAGCCTGGTAATAAAGCAGTGTTATTTATTATTTATTTATTGTTCATTAACGTCATTGTGATATCCCAGTGATTCCTCTGTCACTGAGGACCCACATTCCTGCACATTTTATTGTTTTTGTAACACATTACTTGCTCCAGGACCAGTGTATATTATGGAGGGTTTTTTTTCAATAAGATTCATAAGCCAGAAGCAGAAATTTTTATAATTCAAATCGTTTTGAATCAAAAATCGATTTTGAATCGAATCGTGGCCCCCAAAATCGGAATCGAATCGAATCGTGAGATAGTAATCGATTCCCACCCCTAATATATGCCTACGAGCTGTGTGTGTATATATAAAATATATGTGCACGTGTGTTCTTAAAGCATAAGTTTAAGAAGATGTAAATATCCGAGTCTGTGATTAAGAAGCGTCAGTTTAAAGGCACATATTTCTTTAGTTTTAGGTTGTTTTAAAGGAACGCCGTATGATCTCCCGTCCACTCAACTGAACCAGACATTAGTTCACATGAAGGCTAACTGATGAATAAACATACAGCCGCGTGTTTGTGTGCGCTCACAATGCGCGGATGTGTTTATTTGTCCGTTTCAGAGCTAACGCATATGAAAGCGTCAAATTTTTTCAAGGTTTTTAAGGTTTTTTAATGTATAAAACGCTCTTCGCAAAGGGCGTCACCGCTGTGTGCGCGGGAAGGCACACAAAGAGCAGGCTGCAGCAGCGGGGGGAGGGAGAGGAGGGGTATTAGAGTGGAGCGAGTTGTGTTTGTCCAATGGTGGTTTGACGGCATTTGAAAGGCGTGACTCATGTTAATTAGACTGGCAGAGTGCAAATAACGTGGGGGTTAGTCGCCTCCCCCTCATTCTTCAGTCTAACTCGAAGAGAAGCAGGATGCCTGAGTAATCTGCTCCGCGAAATTAGGCTGAAAACGGGTGCTCTGCTACAAAGCCTCGCGGTTTTGCAGCTATATTACTATATAGTGTCTGTCTGGCTGCTCCTTTAAGGCTGTGATAAAGGAGAGCTTTCTTAAAACATGGCCCCTTCGGGTGGCCAGCAATTTGGACGATTTTGGGCTCGTTTAAAATATACTGGCCAAGAGGAACCACCAAATAGGAGTACTGTTGGTGCACAACTTATGCAGAGAAGTTGGTTCCATGCATCAGACATATACTCCTTTATAGCTCTTCAGAACAGAAGGGAGTTTGAAATAGTTTTCCACCAAGAAAAAGTACTCCGTAGTTTTATTTTACACTTCCAAGTATGGGCTGAAGACAACTTTTGGAAGGATTGGGAGGTGGTGTCATCTGTTCCACAAGATGTAGTGAACATTGTGGTAAAGTTCTGGACGGGGAGAGTGGCTGATGAAGATGTGGATCATTACCTATCTCGCTACTGTGTGCTACTTCAACCTGCTGAAAAGCTGCTGGATCAGTTCGGGATGTGGTACGGTGTACGGAGGTATAAAGTGAAGTTGAGACGGAATTCCAACGGTGAGCTCACTCAAATACCTAATACCATCGCTATGGGCCCGTACACTGGGAAGATCTCCTACACTGGACAGATCCAGAAGTGCTATATATGCAGCTCTACAGAACATCAAGTCAAAGACTGCGACCAGGTGAAATGCTGGAAATGTGGGCAGCTGGGACACAAAGGAAAAGTGTGCGTAAATGATGAAGTGTGTGGCCTGTGTGGTGAACAGGGTCACTCCTTTTTCTCGTGTCCCAAGTCTTACAGTAACCAGGTCAAAGCCAGAAGATCAGCAGCACAAAACCCCAACCAGATCTATGACACACCCACAATGCAAGCTAGCTCTAATACCACAGCATCTACATCAAATGCTGGGAAAGAACCGTCAGCGAACAAAGAGGTCAAGATTTTAAAACCATCACAAGACCAGGCACCACCTCAAACATCAGCCCAATCTCAAGTTCCAACCCAAGCATCACTCCAAGTCAAACATCGACCCCCAACAAAGTCTCATGTACCAATTTCAATCCAAACTCAAAAAAGACCTGAAACTGAGACAATTGAAGAAATCTCTTCAGAGGGATCCGACATGGAGGAGGAAGAAAATGACGGCAGTCACAGTGGCAGTGGCAGCAGCAGCAGCAGCAGCAGCGGCGGCAGCAGCAGCAGCAGCGGTGAAGACGTCGATCTAGAAGTGGAGCAGAGAGTCTCGGACACCTGCACTGCACCTGCAGTGGAACCCCAGACCTCGCTGACCAGAGACACAGAGCTGCCCGACTCTGCATGCCCTGAAAGACGGACATCCTCAAATCCCAAAAAAAGGACGATATCTCCTCAGGAATCCACAATGAAAAAAACAAGAGATAAGTAAAATCTTCTATCTCTGATCTCCATGAGGAGCTATTTTAAAATGCTTATCTGTAATATGAGAGGCAGAAAATTGAATAATTTAAATTATGGTAAAATGATTATGCAAGAACTTATTGTGAAAATAATGGGGAATGTTAAAACAGGTAAAATACATATATACTTTTATATCTATTTTTAAATGTGTTACCCTTTTAAAATTGTTACATCTAATGTAAGGGGTATTCAGCAAATTAAAAATAGAAAAGATAAATTAAATAAACTAGCAGCCCTAAATGCTGATATTCTGTTCTTACAAGAACTTAGATTAAATCATTTAGAGCATATTAAAGAAGTTCAAGATTTTTGGAAAATGGGTACAGCAGTAATCTCTATTGGAACAGATACAGCAGATGGAGTAGGGGTATTTTTTAAAACTAGAGAAGTAGAAATTATAAAAAAAAGGGATATTATACCTGGTAGACTCCTTGTTATAGATTGTAAGTTAAAGGAAAATAAAATGCGATTAATTAATGTGTACACCTCGTCTGATAGATCAAAAAAAATACAGTTATTTAAAAAACTCCCAGAACTTTTATGTAGTGGCCAAAATATAATCATGGCAGGAGATTTTAATACTGTAACTGATGAGAAAGACAGAGAAGCCTCTACAACTTTTAAATTAAGTAAAGAAGGTAAAATATTAAAAGAAGTATGTGAGGATTTTGGGGTTAAGGATGCTTTTAGAATTTTATACCCAAATGATTTTGGCTTTACTAGGTTCGATCATAAAACTAAAACTAGAATTGACCGTATCTATGTATCAAAACAAAATGAAATCAAAGAATATAATACAAGTGTAATAATAAATTCTGATCATTTAGTGGTCAGTTGTAAAATTTTTAATACTAAAGAAACACAAAGAAACTCATGGAAACTTAATACATCCTGGCTAAAAAATGATAGTTTTGTTGCATTAGTGAAAGAGGAAATTGAGAGAGTTAAAAATCTAGATTGTTTAGTTTCCTCTCATAAGGAACTATGGGGTATATTAAAAAATCGGATTAAAAGAGTAATGATTATTCAGAGTAAAAAACTTAATCAAGAAAAAAATAATATATATAATGATTTAACTATAAAATATGTAGATTTAAAAAGAAAACTAAATAGAACAATAGAAGAAGAAATTACCTTAGAAGAAATGCAGAATAAATTAATAGAATATAATAACGAATTTCAAAATAGTTTAAAAATTATTTGTGGATATGATGACGTAAAAGGTGGTATAACAAATGTACCTAATTTAATTAAAAAATATAAAAAACAACAGGAAACAAAACTAGTTAAAGGAATACGAACAGAGGATAATTTAGTAGTATATGGAGAATTAGATAAACAAAATGAAATAGTAAAACAATTTAAAAATATGTATACTGAAATTAATATAGATAATACTCTGATGACAACTTTTTTAGATAATATTACACCGTGCAATGATGCAGATTTTGAGTTTATTAAAGGAGAAATTCAGAAAGGTGAAATAGAAAGAGCAATTACACAGCTAAATAGAGGGAAAGCACCGGGGCCGGATGGTTTTCCAGCCGAACTATATATGTGTTTTAAAAAAGAACTCTCTGATCTAATGTGCGCAGTTTTAAATGAAGGGATTAAACAAAATAACATGCATGATGAATTTTATGAAGGGATAATTAATTTATTATATAAAAAAGGAGATGAATACGAACTAAATAATTGGAGACAAGTTACATTAATGAATATCGAATATAAAATTTTTGCAAAGGTTTTAATGAATAGGCTAGAAAAGATTTTAGATAAAATAGTTAACGAAGAACAAACGTGTGGAATTAAGGGTAGAAGCATGTGGGATAACCTCTGTATTATCAGAGAGTTGATCACAAATAAACATCTAAATGAATCAGGTTTTTACATCTTAGCTTTAGATCAAAAAAAAGCTTTCGATTCTATCTCTAGAGAATACCTGTGGGCAGTCTTGGAGAGATATAATTTCCCTGATGTTTTTATTAAAATGATTAAACTTTTATATTTAAAATCAACAGTACAGGTAAAAGTAAACGGAAAATTAACTGAAAAAATAGACATTTGTAGAGGAGTAAAACAAGGCTGCCCTCTAAGTGCAGCACTCTATGTGCTTGCTATTAATCCGTTATTAACATCATTAAAGAAAGAGGAAAAATTAACAGGAGTTTATGTAAACAGTGAGCTTAATAAATACGTAGTTTCTGCTTTTGCAGATGATATAACAATTTTTATTAAGAACCAAGATGAACTTAATACTGTGATTGAACATTTTAAAACATATGAACGAACATCAGGCGCAAGTTTAAATCAGTCTAAGACAGAAGCTGTGTGGATTGGTGATGGTAGGGAGAACGAAAATATAAACATTGATTTAAAAAAAGAGATTAAAATACTGGGAATTTACATAAATAATGTTAATTGTGTAGAAAATAATTGGTCCAAGAAATTAATAGAAATTTCAGAGGAAGCAAACAAATTCTCAAATTGGAACATATCATATATAGAAAAAATAGAATTAATAAAAATGTTTATTTTATCTAAATTAATGTTTTTATCTATCGTTTTCCCTCCACCCGAAAAAACAATTACAGCTTTAAATAAACTGTGTATCAAAACTCTATGGGGAAACAATAGAGAAGTGACAAAAAGAATCTTTGTGTACAAAAGTAAAGAAAATGGTGGCTTAGGTGCTTTTGAGATCGGCGACAAACTTAAAATCAGCTACTGTAAACATGTAAATGAAAATATTGAAAAAGGATCAAAATGGATCGGAAACAAAACGGATTGGGAAAAAACTAAAAGCGTAAAAAGACGCAAAATTGCCTATTATAAATTAATATACTCTGATTTTATAGAAAAATATAAAATTTTAGATTTAGACTGGAAAACCCAATCGAGTAAATTAATATATAAAAAAGTGGCTGATTTTAAGTATGGTGAGAAAATCATGTTTAAGAACTGCTCTGATACTGAAAATGAAAATCTTATAGATCTCCTGAACCTGAAAACGCTTCCTGGGAAGCACAGAGACAGACTGTGGTTGGCGGCGCTGGGCAGACTTCCCGTACGAGGAGTTGTGAAGTGGAGCTGCAACGTAAAAACGACAGCATGCCCAATACCCAGCTGTACGGTAAATGAAACTGTCGGTCATTTATTGATCGACTGCGACAGATCTAAGGAAGTATGGAGTGCTTTCAAAAATTATGGACTGGACATTGATGTAACTAGAGAACACATTATTTATGGGACTTTTAATCTAGATAAATCATGTAAAAAAAGAACTGATTATTGGTTATGTATATGCACTATCGTAAATCAATTATGGATCACTAGATGTAAAATGACTACAGAAAATGTTTATATAAATAGTGACAAAGTAATTAAACAGTGTATAGTTAAACTAAAACAGAGACAAAAATATAATAGACAAAAGAAAAATAATGTTTCATGGGACTTTTTAAATTGCTTATGAAATTTATTGATGATAGTTGATATGTAGT